>NC_048218.1:73246316-73296161 GCF_002007445.2 Ailuropoda melanoleuca
TTTATTATTATTATTATTTATTATTGTTTGTGTTGATCTCTTTAATCAACTTGAAATAGCTTTGGAGAATGCTGTGAATTGAGCTGTAACTTCATATTTTTCAAGCAAACAGTTTTTTCAGCACTACTCATTAAATATTTTTTCTCTATGCCACAATTTATGAAATATTTTAAGGAAATACACTACTGATAACTATTCCTATAATTTAATATTGTGATGCACTCCTGCAAATTTGAAGATGTGGAAAATAAGTTTGGGTTCTGAGAATTAAACAGAAATTATAGTAACTAATGAATCCCACTGTAGGCCCATGAATATATAAACCCATTTTGAAGAGACACGATTTTTCTCAGACCGGCAGAATGTATGTAATCTTCTTTAATGTATTAAGTACATTTAAATAAAAATTCTGATTCAGAGGGAGGCTTCTTTAGTCACACAATCTAGAAAAAGCAGTCACTGACGCAGCATAAGGAACGTCTATCCAAACACTGTTCAGAGGCAGGGAAACTTGGACCACTGGACTCAACTCACTTCTGCTCCTAAAGGTGAAACTGTCTCTTTGGTGGGGGGATACATACCTGGCTGTGGACAACAGAGTTGAGGCAAAAACTTTTAAATAGTTCTACTCCCCTGTAAGAACAAACCAATAATAAGATATTCTAAATTCAGGTTATCAAACTGATGGTGTTCTGATCCCTTGATCACCCACATCATTTCTTAATAGAATGTATGTCTATCTTCATGTGAAAATTTATTGATCAGAAGGATTTTGACTGCTCTCATTTTCTGATACAGTGATTTTTCCTTATAAATAAAATGGTTTCTTTTTGGGATTTGTCTTTCCATATAGCTTGACTACAAGCAGTTTAAAATAACATTTTCTCTGCCAATCAACAAAGCAAACAACCGACAAAAAAACTCAACCTACTGGGGATAAAAAAAAAAANTATAAACCCATTTGGAAGAGACACGATTTTTCTCAGACCGGCAGAATGTATGTAATCTTCTTTAATGTATTAAGTACATTTAAATAAAAATTCTGATTCAGAGGGAGGCTTCTTTAGTCACACAATCTAGAAAAAGCAGTCACTGACGCAGCATAAGGAACGTCTATCCAAACACTGTTCAGAGGCAGGGAAACTTGGACCACTGGACTCAACTCACTTCTGCTCCTAAAGGTGAAACTGTCTCTTTGGTGGGGGGATACATACCTGGCTGTGGACAACAGAGTTGAGGCAAAAACTTTTAAATAGTTCTACTCCCCTGTAAGAACAAACCAATAATAAGATATTCTAAATTCAGGTTATCAAACTGATGGTGTTCTGATCCCTTGATCACCCACATCATTTCTTAATAGAATGTATGTCTATCTTCATGTGAAAATTTATTGATCAGAAGGATTTTGACTGCTCTCATTTTCTGATACAGTGATTTTTCCTTATAAATAAAATGGTTTCTTTTTGGGATTTGTCTTTCCATATAGCTTGACTACAAGCAGTTTAAAATAACATTTTCTCTGCCAATCAACAAAGCAAACAACCGACAAAAAAACTCAACCTACTGGGGATAAAAAAAAAAAAATCAAAGCGGTAACTCAACCATTTGAAACAAATGGGATATGATGGAAGATCTGCTTAACACTGCAAACTAATGATTCAACTGCAAAGATGATAAATGAGTAAGGGTGTCACAACCAGAGATCATTTTGAAAATTCTTATTTTTTTTTTAAAGATTTTATATATTTAACAGAGAGAGACAGCCAGCGAGAGAGGGAACACAAGCAGGGGGAGTGGGAGAGGAAGAAGCAGGCCCCCATCAGAGAAGCCTGATGTGGGGCTCGATCCCAGAACACCAGGATCATGCCCTGAGCCGAAGGCAGACGCTTAACGACTGTGCCACCCAGCAGCCCCCATTTTGAAAATTCTTATTTACAAGTTATAACATTGTTTTATTCACTAAAAAGCTATTGTACGTAAAAATATGGCAGCATATTTTTTCCATATTTCCAAATGCCACATTATTGAGACTAAGTCATGCTAAAATAAAAATACATTAAAAAATATCAGTGGTTTAATTCAACCTGATGTAAATCAGACATTTCAAGAAAATATCAGGCCAATATCAACCAGGAATGTGAACACTAAAATCTCCAATAAAGTATTAGAAAATGGAACCTAGTAAACAAAAAGTAACACACTGTGACCACATGAAATTTAACCCAGCAATGTGGAGTCCATATACCACTAGATAATCAAACATTCAATTCAACATAATGATTGAACAAAGGAGAAAAATTGTGTAATAACCTTAATAGATAAAGACAAAAGTAGGGAAGAGAAGCAGAGTACTCAAATCTCAGAAAATAGTAGGCCTTACCTTATATTTTACATTTCCATGACTGACTAAAAGCTTTAAAGACATGGAACTAGAAAAATGATTCTTATCCATCCTTTCCTATGAAAGTTCAAGAAATGTATTTAATTTTTTTAAAGATTTTATTTATTTATTTGACAGAGATAGAGATAGCCAGCGAGAGAGGGAACACAAGCAGGGGGAGTGGGAGAGGAAGAAGCAGGCTCATAGCGGAGGAGCCTGATGTGGGGCTCGATCCCACAATGCTGGGATCACGCCCAGAGCTGAAGGCAGACGCTTAACCGCTGTGCCACCCAGGCGCCCCAAGAAATGTATTTAATTTAAATACATGCAGCAAATAACAGTTATCATGTTCAGGGAAAGCAGACAGTAGCTAAACCAGAGAAATTGCTAGAATAATATTTTCTCCTGATACAGTCATCTGCTGATGCCTTGGGCATATACCATGAAATTCTAAATCTATCCTTTTTTTTTTTTTTAAGATTTTATAAACTTATTTGACAGAGACAGGAAGAGCACAAGCAGGGTGAGTGGCAGAGGGAGAGGGAGAAGCAAGCTCCCTGCTGAGCAGGGAGCCTGACTGGGGGGGAGAAGGGGGTTCCATCCCAGGACCCTGGGATCATGACCTGAGCCAAAGGCAGATGGCAGATGGTTAACCAACTGAGCCACCCAGGCACCCCTAATTCTATTGTTATAATGAAGAACTAAACAATCCTAGAGGTCAATGCTAGCATTGTCTGTTACTGTGCTAGGTATACACATATTTTTTTAATCTTAAAAGATCCCAGTATACTGTTTCAGACATGCTGAAAGATCTGAATTAGAAAGCAGAATCCAGGGGTGCCTGGCTGGCTTAGTTGGTAGAGCACGCAACTCTCGAACTCGGGGTTGTAAGCTCAAGCCCCACATTTGGCGTAAAGATTGCTTAAAAATAAAAATCTTAAAAAGAAGAAAAAAGGAAGTAAAATCCAAATTAACAGTACTTAGACTTAGACTTTATTTTTACCCTTAGACATATATCCTACCACATAGCATGTTTTGACAGTAACAACGAGGTGTGATGTGCCCTGAAATAGTTTTCTTACAGGCTGGTCATTCTATTTATCTTCTACTAAAATGTCTAAATTCACCATTTAAAGACCATTTTCACAGGTAATGAAAGTTGGAGCTGAGAGATATTTTGAAAATCATTGTCTTATCTGTTCCCCTAATTTCTCTGACTGAGCTCATTGGATACCCTTTTCTACAGAATAATCTTGAAATCCCATTATGATATAAAACTCAGATCTCTGAGTTAGTTAAAGATTGGCTGACCCAGTTCTGTTACCCACTGTGGCACACAGCCCAACTCTGCTTATCCCCCGTCAGCGGGTCAGCAGAACAGCTGGGCTCCACACGTCTAATACAACCAACATGCTAACTGGACATGTTCTCGCAACAAGGGCAGACACAGAAGAAACCAAGCAAAACCATACACAGCTCTTAAGGCCTATGCTCATAAATAGTATGATTTCTACCCATATTCTCTTGGCTAAAGCAAGTCATGTAGCTGAGGCAACTGTCCAGTGGCAGAGAAGTACTTTCTGTCCACAATGAGGCCATGGCATGGGTGCAGATACGGGGAGGCATGAACAATGGGACCAATAATTTATGCTGGGGAATGAAAAAGCCCATTTCCCAATACCACATAGGTCACAAAGACTAGAGTATTATTTTTTTTTTTCCAAATGGTCTATTGAAAATGCATGTCTCCAGGAAGGCCTCACGGAGAGGTACCACTTAAAGAGCACAGCTAACAAACAACACGAGCTCAGACGGCAAGTAACATAACTTGTGTATTTTTTATTCTGTCTACTTAAATTGTCTGCCTTGGATGTCTAGGTTCAAGTCCTAACTCCGTGACTAGGTAGGTCTACGGTTTAGGACAATAGTTCTCAAACTCTAATGTGCCTGATGGGCTTGGTAAGACACGGATTGCTGGGCTTCCGTGTCAATGTTTAATTCAGCGGATCTGGGGTGGGGCTTATCGTGATGCACCATGTCCCATGCATTGAGAAATACTGATTTAAGAAATCCAAAAAGTGGATCATTCATAACTATGAGAGTTAGTTTCTATCTTAGGAGGTCCCAGGATTCCTTTCTCTTTATTTTCATTGTTTTCAATTTTGCAGGTAAATGGTTTTCCTCGCCCTGTTCTACTTGTTCCATCTTCTATTCACAAACATCAATAAATCTGAGGGTATTTTGTACTTCAGTTGACTTTGGGTGATTTACAGTCGGCAGATTTCAAGGCTTTGTGAATATCAAATAAGCTTGTTTGCCTCATCAGCTAACTGAGCAAATTTAAGAGAAAGAGTCTGCCTCCATGTTAATTAAAAGCTTCCAGTATTTAAATCCATCAATCTAGATGTGATTCAATTCAGCGAACAATTATTGAGTTCCCACTCTAAGATCCTCAGCTAAACGTTGTTGGGAAAATGGGGAAGGTTAAGAAAAGGACTCCACTATGTTATATCGATTAGTTAATTCCCTCAAGTAGCAGACATTAACTACCATAAACTTTTGGAGATAAAATGCTAAGAAAGAATTATTCATTTCTTGAGGTGCATGTGAGAGGTGCCAAAGGGTGAGCTGGGAAGCACGATCATTTTCAAAAAGCTGTACAGAAATGCAGACTGAAGAGCATGGACACAGCAGTGATAGGAATCGATTCACATCTTGTTATTAATGTTGCTGAGAATCATAATTAAAAACAAACCCCCACATTTATTCAGAGGCCCAGCAATTCTCTGAATTAACAGTGTCTCTTAAAAAGAATATTTTCCATAATGATGTTTTAATCTTCTTTGCATAGCATAAATAAATCTAATATTCAGGAACTGCAAGAGTAGCAAATATTATCCATTATACAAATGAATAAATCAGGTCATTAAAAAAATATATTCTCAAGGTCACAGACCAACTCAGCAAGGGACATGGAACTAAAATAATCTATTTGTGACTTTTTATCATTCTTAAACTCATATGCTGAGCAAAATTTGTCATCTTCCTCCTTAGTGAATAATGAAGATTATTTAAAGTATTAATGCCCCTAAATTCATTAATCAATTATGCTGAGAAAAATAGAAGCAGCACTAGAAAGGATCCACTTTTTTTTTTTTTGGCTACAGCATTATTGTTATTCATAAAAGTAATCTCATTTTGCCTGTTTTAGTTTTCCCTCTAGGCTCTGATTTATTCCTGCTGCACAAGTTTTCATGGTACTCTAAGCTGATTGTTAAAAATAATAATTTACATTTATAAGGCAAATTCATTCACAGAAAAAAAACCAATGATTTTCTCAGATATATGGAAATGTAAACCTTCTACATACACACTCCAATCCTGGATTAAAAAAAGGAAGATGTACAATATTTTTTATAGTTAAAATTTAAAACTTAAAATATTTGAGACTGAAGAGATATTAAGGGTATTTTAATTCAAAACTATCAATTTACAAATGAGAGTAATAAGAGCCTACAAAAAGAAAATAAATGACTCACCCAAGATCGCACAGTCAATTTGTATTTTATTTGGGACTCAAATCAGAGGCTGCTGCATGAATTAAACTTCACGAAACATCACTTAGTACTTTCTATGTTCCCAGGCCAGTAAGTGATGCAACTAGGAAGAGAATAGTCTTTACTCTAGAATTTACCCTGCAATAGACAGATAACATTTATGTGTCCTTTTACAGTGAACACTACAAATGACTACAGCACAAAAAAGTAAGAAAAATGTTTTACAAGAAGTTACAAACAATGTGTTATTTGGATGAAATGTAACTGATATTCATTTGCTGGGTGTGGAGGTGAGGGAAACGAGGAAATGTGGAGAAAAGACTTTTGAGATAACACTAAATATGCATGGAAAGCATTTGAAAGGGAAACATGAGCAAAAACACTGATGCAAAACTTTGGGGCATGTACAGAAAGAAACAGGTATGTGTATAACAGAGTTGTGGGAGATAGGCTTTGAAATGAAACAGAGGATAGATCTTGATGAGTGGACAGAAGAGTGGGTTTTATGAGTCCATCTTTTGGCTCTCTCCATATCTCTGATTGCAAGTATCCTTAGAAACTGGGCTCAATAAAATCCCACTTAAACATTCAATCAACTCATCTTTCTTTAAGTTTTCACTTCATATCCCTATTTACTATCCAGTCATCTGGTAAGCATTTTGTGATATGCATTAGGTTAGGTTATGAGAATTTACAGATGTATAGACATAGTTCCTTTCTTTGAGGAACCTGCAATGAAGCGAGATGGACAGCTGTGTGAGCAAGGAGTTAAAATACAATTTAATAAAAGCTAAAATGCAGTTTTGTATAGGCTGCTGAGAAACTATTCTCTTTTCCTGAAAGACTTTCCAGAGAAAGGACCATGTAATTTACTGCTTGAAGAAGGAAGAGGAGTTTTCCACTTCGATAAAGGGGAGGAAGAGCATTTGCACACAACATTTATAGAGGGCATGTGTTAGAGGGTGAGTGAAATCATGATATACTATTTTGATGATCCCAAGTATTTAAATACTATTAGAGAAAGGGTGCTATGGATGCTAGGTCTGCCCTTCTGCAAAAGACTCTTTTTCCTTCTAAGGTCCCTGGAGAAAAAAGAAATGCACAAAGTCCAGTAAACAAATATGTATTTTCTTATTAGGTAGGCATTTGACTCCACACACCAGTACTCTAATTAAAGTTCTCCTTTATCATTCAAAATAGTTACTTTATTTGGCCTAGAGGCTGAAACTGTTTTCCTTCTAGTACGTTCAAACTAGAATGTGAGGATTTACCACTTCAATCACACACACACACACACACACACACACACACACACACACACACACACACCACACAAATCCTGCTTTCATTAGAGAAATAGAAGCAGAGAATTACGGAGGGCCTGAAGGAGTCCCAGGACCCACAGCTTAGCCCTGACTTGGTCAACACAGCTTGCCCCTGTGCTTCTCCAGCGGGAGAGTTAGTATCAAGGCAGAATGGGTACAAAGGAGGAAGAGAAACCCATCAGAAGAAAGAGACAGCCTGGTTTGCTAGGAGCCCAGGGCTCTTAACATAGCTATGTAAAAGGAAAGAACTAAAAATCAGTACAGCTGATAATCTTCCCTGGATTTGATCTGTTCTGCGTTTATTCTTCAATGATCAGATTTGCATTCCAGAAAGAAAACTCAGGTGCCAATATGGAGGTTGAGTAGTTTTAAAAGTATACAAAATAATAGGTATTTTTGTAAAAAACATTTCAGGTTTTCTACAATGCCCAAGTCTGGACGCTTATGTCAAGGGGGTTAACTATATTGCTTAGAAGGCCAGACGGCTACAGGCTGGTGTCTCTGGGTTATCATTAGCCCCAAACAATACCATGAATGTATTGGAAAATCCCGCATAAATTGCTATGGGATCATAACGCCACAGTTAATTTAGTGCATTACAAAAATTATATTATGGCAAAACCCATCAATATTTATTGTAAATATGACTATGTAAAGAGCCTTAACATTTTTTTGCTCTCCCCTCAACTTTATTGAAGTATAATGGACAAATAAAGTTGTAAGATATTTAATGTGTACAATGTGATGATTTTATATACATACATATTGTGGAAGATTCCATGCAAGTTAATTAACACATCCATCACCTCACATAGTTACTTTGTGTGTGTGTATGTGTGTGAGAACATTTAGTTTCTACTCTCTTAGCAAATTTCAATTATTCAATACATTATTATCCAGTGTAGTCACCATGCTATATATTAGATCCTCAGAACATATTCCTCTTATGACTGGAAGTTCATATCTTTTAACACATCTCTCCTCATTTCCCCTTCTCCCTAGGTCCTAGCAGCCACTTTTCTACTCTCTGAGGTTATGAGTTAGGTTTTCCTTTTTTTGATCCCGCATAAAAGTGATACCATGCAGTATTTGTTTTTCTCTATCTTCACTTAGCATATTGCTAATTATACTTAGCGTAATGCCCTCCAGTTTCATACTTGCTGTTGCAAATAGCAGTATTTCCTTCTTTCTAAAGGCTAAATAACATTCTATTATGTATGTTATCTCTCACATTTTTTAAAAGATTTATTTATTAGAAAGAGAAAGAGAGAGAGAGAGCAGGGGAGTGGACAGAGGGAGAGGGAGAGGGAGAGAATCTCCAGCAGACTCCCCGTTGAGCTGGGAGCCCACTGCAGGGCTTGATCCCAGGACCCCGAGATCATGACCTGAGCCAAAATCAACAGTCAGATGCTTAACTGGCTGAGCCACCCAGGTGCTCCACCTCTCACATTTTTTTATCCATTCATCCATCCACAGACATGTAGGTTATTTCCATATCTTGACTTTTGTGAATAACGCTGCAATGAACATAAAAGTACACATCTGTCCTTGAGATAATGATTTTATTTCCTCTGGATATATGCCTAGAAGTGGGACTGCTGGATAACATGAGGAACCTCCATATTGTTTTCCATAGTGGCTGCACCAGTTTGCATTCCCACCAATAGGGCACAAGAGTTCCCTTTTCTTCATATCTTTGTCAACATTTGCTATCTCTTGTCTTTTTGAAAATAGGCATCCTAACAGGTGTGAAGTAATATCTCACTGTAGTTTTGATTTGCATTTTCCCTAGTATTAGTGATGTTGAGCACATTTTATGCATCTGTTGTTTTCTTGTATGTCTTTTTTAAAAAAATGCCTACTTAGGTCATTTGCCCATTTTCAAATTGGTTATTTGGATTTTTGCTATTGAATCGTATGAGTACCTTCTATATTTTGGAAATNCCTAACAGGTGTGAAGTAATATCTCACTGTAGTTTTGATTTGCATTTTCCCTAGTATTAGTGATGTTGAGCATATTTTATGCATCTGTTGTTTTCTTGTATGTCTTTTAAAAAAATGTCTACTTAGGTCATTTGCCCATTTTCAAATTGGTTATTTGGATTTTTGCTATTGAATCGTATGAGTGGCTTCTATATTTTGGAAACTACCCTCTTATTGGATATGTGGTTGCAAAGATTTTCTTCCATTCTATATGTTCCCTAAGTTCCCTAAGTTGTCTTTTTTTTTTATGATTTTCTTTGTTGTGCAAGAGTTTGACATAGCCCCATTTGCTTATTTTTCCATTTGTTTTTGTATTGATGTCAAATCCAAAAAAAAATCATTGCCAAAACCAACATCAAGAAGCTTACCCTGTAATTTTTCTTCTAAGAGTTTTACAGTTTCAGGTTTTATGTTCAAGTCTTCAATCCATTTGACTGATTGCTTGATTGATTGAATGTCACACAAAGGAAACTTTATTTGCAGTAAATAAGGAGATCAATGGGTAATAACTTCCAAAGCCATGACTCCCCAAGCAAGAGTGAATGGGTTCCTTTTGTCTTTAATCCATTTTAAGTGGATTTTTGTATATGGTGTACAAGGATGCAACCTCATTCTTTTGCATGTGGCTGTCCATTGACCTCTGTGTCTGGTTTTATGCTAATAATATACTACTTTAATCATTTATGCTAATAATATACTAGTTTTGTAAATAGTTTGCAATCAGGGAATGTGCTACCTACAGCTTTGTTCTTCTTTCTCAAGATTGCTTTACCTACTTGGGGTCTTTTATGTTTCTGAATATATTTTAGGATTTTTTTTCCCATTTCTGTTAAAAATGCCATTGGAATTTTACAGAAATTATATTAAATCTGTAGATTTCTTTGGGTTGTATGGGAGTTTTAACAATATAATTATTCTAATCCCTAAGCATAGAATAGCTTTCCATATATTTGTGCCCTCTTCAATTTCTTTCGTCATTGTTTTATAGCTTTCATTATACAGATATTTCACCATCTTGGTTAACTTATTTTTAAGTATTTTATTCTTTTTGAAGCAATTATAAAGGTAGATGGGATTTTTTTCTTAATTTCTCTTTCGGATAGTTAGTATCTAGAAATGCAACTGATTTTTGTATATAGGTTTTGTATCTTGCAACTTTACTGAATTTGTTTATTAGTCCTAAGAACTTTTTGGTGGAGTTTTTAGGATTTTCTATATATAATATCATCATGTCATCTACAGAGACAATTTTAATATTTCTTTCTGATTTGGATACTTTTTTTTTTCCTTTTTGTTTTCTAATTGCTCTGGCTAGGATTTCTTATAATAAAAGTAGCAAGAGCAGGCACCCTTGTCTTATTCCTANTATATAATATCATCATGTCATCTACAGAGACAATTTTAATATTTCTTTCTGATTTGGATACTTTTTTTTTCCTTTTTGTTTTCTAATTGCTCTGGCTAGGATTTCTTATAATAAAAGTAGCAAGAGCAGCACCCTTGTCTTATTCCTGATCTTAGAGGAAAAGATTTCAGCTTTTCAATGTTGAGTATGATGTTGGCTGTGGGCTTGTCACAAAAGGCCTTTTTTATAGAGGTATATTCTCCTTATACCCAATTTGTTGAGAGGGTTGTTTTTGTTTTTGTTTTTAATCACAGGTGGATGTTGAACTTTGTCACTTTTTCTACCTCTATTGAGATAATTATATTATTTTTATCCTTTATTTTACTAATGTGGTATATCACATTGGTTGATTTGTGGAGCCACCTTTGCATCCTTGGCATAAATCCCACTTAATTGTGATGTATGATCCTTTTAATCTATTGTTGAATTTGGTTTGCTAATACAAAGTTGAGAATTTTTTCATCTGTGTTCCTAAGGGATATTGGCTTGTAATTCGCTTTTCTTCTAGTGTCCTTGTCTGGTTTTGATGTCAAGGTAATGCTGGACTCATAAAATTAGTCTGGAAGTTTTCCTTCACTCCTCTTTTATTGTTTGGAAGCATTTGAGAAGAAGTTGTATTAATTATTTGGATGTTTGATATAATTCACTAATGAATCCATCTAGTCTTGGATTTTTGTTTTTTGGGAGGTTTCTAATTACTGATTCTATCTTCCTAATAAGACTGTTCAGATTTTCTGTTTCTTCATGATTCAGGGTTACCTACCTAGTTTGATGTGTGTACTTTCTCATTCTTGTTATGTGTAAGAGTTGCTCAGCTAGATCTTCAGTTTCTTTCAGAGGGAATTTTTCTGGGTGTAGCTGTACATTGAGTGTGTCTTTGGGATGAGAGAAATTCAGAAGACTCTTTGTGTTGTCATCTTGGTTGACTCCATCTGAGAGGCTTAAAAATTTAATTGGCCATAATCTGATTTATTCTTACTACTCAGCTGAATGCTCTTAGTTTGAGTGAGTTTGAAAATTAGGATAAAAATTTCCTTTTTTAGTTGGCTTCAGGGAAAAAGCAAATCCACTATTTATTTGCCAAATACCCAAAATATAATAAACATTTAATTTAAGAGATCGATAGAGTCTATTCCTAAAGCCAATTTTATTTTGGTTAATTGGGAATTCCTGCCGAGCTGAAGAGGAATTATAGGCTTCCTTCCTATTTAAAATAAACATGTGATAGGTCTTCTGAATTATAAGGTTTGCTTACCATTTCTGCTTCAGCAGTGGGACTTTCTGAGTTTACATGGGGATTTTATTCAGATGTTTTCATCACTTCTTAAATAATACAGACTGGCTTCAGCTCTAATTTCAAGTATTTGGGCTGCTTGTTAAATCACCTTATCAGCTGCTTTTAATGATTTCTTTTCTAATTGAGATTTCATTATCATTTGTAATATTCACTCCCAATACATGTGTGATTCAGTGTTTTTAAATTGTGCAATCACCACTAATTCTAAAACATTTTCATCACCCAGAAAAGTAACCTGCACCCATTTTCAGTTACTACTCATTTGCCTCTACCCCCAGTCGCAGATAACCTCTAATCTACTCTCTATTTCTATGGTTTGCCTATACAGCGTGATTAAATGGGTTAGTATAATGTGTTGCCTGTTGTGTCTGGTTTCTTTAGCTTAGCAGCATGTTTTCAAGGTTCATCCATGTTGTAATCTGTAACAGTACTTCATTCAACCGTGTGTCTGAATAATACTCTATTGTATGGATATAAAGCCCATTTGGTTTATCCATTTATCAGTTGGTGAGAATTTTGGCTATTTCCACTCTTGAGATATTATGAATATCACAAATAACAAAGAAACATTTGTGTGTCAGTTTTTGTGCAGACCCACATTTTCAATTCTCTTGGGTATATACTTAGGAGTTTAATTACTGGGCCATATTTTAAATCCATGTCTAACTTTCCAAAGGATCTCCAAACTGTTCTCCATAGGGGCTGCACCCTTTCTCAATCTCATATACAATGTTTGATGGTTCCAATCTATCCACATCCTCACCAGCACGTTATTAGGCACCTTTTTAAATAATATTTTATTTATTTATTTGTCAGAACGAGAGAGAGAGAGAGAGGCAGAAGGAGAAGCAGGATTCCCGCTGAGCTGGGAGCCCAATGCAGGGCTCAATCCCAATACCCTGGCATCATGACCTGAGTCGAAGGCAGTCGCTTAACCGACTGAGCCACCCAGGAGTCTCATTATTCACTTTTTTTACTATAACCATCGTGGTGAACGTGAAGTAACATCTTACTGTAGTTTTCCCCAATGGGTAATAATGTTGAACATCTTTTCATGTGCTTATTGGTCATTTGTCTATCTTCTCTGGAAATATGTCTATTCAAATCCTTTCCCCACTTTTTAATTAGGTTATTTGTCTTTCTATGTTGGGTTCTTTACATATTAGCCCCTTATTAGACACATGACTTAAAAATATTTTCTCCTCTGATTTCTTGATGATGATGATGATGTTCAGCTAGCTTTTTTAAGAGCAGATTTATTAAGTTTCCTTTCAAGTTTACTGGTGCCTCTCAGTTTTCAATATTTCTTGGCAAAATTAACACTTTCTATTAGATTTTAAAATATCTGTAACAATGTTCTCATTCTAAATGCCTCCAACTATAGTTACTCTACGTGAACATACAAACATTTTTCCATTATTAAGTCACAAGATCTAGGAATAGTCAGTGGACAGAACTTGCACTAGACAACTGAGAAACTGGCACTTTGGCCACATTTCTTCAAGAGATTTTTATTGGTCATAATTTCATTAAACTTTATATGAAGTTAATTATAAGATCATCTCAGGAGATAGTTGAATGTTAATGATCAGTTAGAAAAACTAGAAATTGTTTAAAAAATATTCAAAATAATTGTGAAGATTTTAGCCAACTATCCAAATATCCACATCAACCATTAAATAATTATCTTTTTTAGAAATATTCTAAATAGATTATTAATTGGCTTTGTTGCAACCCTATCCTCATTCCCTCCTCCTAAAATAAATTTTTTGATATACTATATAATGTACACTGGGTAATCTAAAAGATAATGCTACATAAATAAAGAAGGTCAAGTCCAGAGGTTAAGGAAAGACAAAATTACCAAAGTGATTTTGATTATCTTTATACCCTTTGAAAGTTAGTTAAAAATAACACCTCAGGTATATTACTTTTTTTAAATGTCCGTTATATTGTTTGAACATCTGGAATAAGAAATGAAGTTAAGAGTTTATGTATTACATTTATGAACTTGGACTTCATATGGTTGCTTCTACTGGCATACTTTCATCTGGTACTTGAATATGAGCATATAAAAATGACTTTTATTGGAGGATTAAATCAGTGATCAAACTAGAATAACTCAAATAATGTGGTGAGCAAGAGCAGGATGAAGAAAACTTACGAGAATAGTTTGGTTGTATGAGACTTGTTTGGAACCATTTCTGCAATTGTAATCAGTGTCATGTAACACAAGCTCCTGTTTCATAATGTGGACTACTACGGAAAACACTCAGTGTTAAACTGATCCTCCTTGATGTGAAGACATAGCAGAAAGATTCCTACTGAAATATTCTATGGTAATATGCAATAAAATATTCAAATACTCATTAATGTTTGATCTGCTGATTATCTTATAGCCCATCAAATCTCATTCTTCTCCACAAAACCCATTGCTTTGATCCCGAATAATTAAAATTTCAAGATTCTCTCTTTTTTATTTTGTTTTCCAATTGAGTTAAGAGCAGTACATCTTTGAAATCTACATAAGCAAAAGACAAGCTGTTACAGAGTGAATATTCTTGGGTTAGCACAGAGATGTGTAAGTATTTTCTAAAAGCCAATTAAGAGAAGAAGATAAATTAGAAGATACTTCTTAAAATTATGTCATTGAATTAAAATAGAATAGAAATGAGGCCTGGATGTTTGGATAACACAATTTATTTCAGTATATTTTAAATCCATCATTTCTTTCCACATTTCCTCCTTCTCACTGTCCCCCTCTACCTACTACCAGACTTTAATTATTTTTATGTATCTATGTGTGTACATATATGTGTGCATTGTCTCAATAGAAGCAATAGCTGCAGCTCACATCCTGAGTCTGGGATTACAGTAAACATTTACACTGTTACTTATCTTGAAACATTAGTTTTCTCACTTTTTGGCAATTTAAAGCCAAAGGGTCCTCTTCAACTTACTGTAGTGTGGGATTTTGGAAAGCAAATCTCAATGCTAACAGTTTGGTAAGTTGAATAAAGACTGTTATAAGTTTTTTGACCTTGAAGAGGATACTTCATCTCTCAGGTACTTTATTACTTCATATATAATATTAGAAAATATAAAGGAATTCAGACAAGATAAAGAACTGGTCTCTTCTTGATCCAAAATCTATCAACAAATGATTCTTTTTATTTTTAATGTTGCTAAGCAGGAAAGTCTGTCACTTAATAAGCATTTTTTGGCTGGCATGAGGCCAAGGTGATTTTGAAAATCAGCAGAGTAAGGTCACAGAAAATTAGAATTTCATTGAAACTCAAGCCATTTGTTTTGAATAGTAGATTATAAAGTACATAAATAGGACCAATATAACAAGTTTATATGCTGGTGTACCCTAAGTTTTGAATTAGAAAAAAAAAATCCTTAGAGAGGGATTAAAGATGGCGGAGGAGTAGGGGACCCCTTTTTCAGCCGGTCCCCNAATCTCATGGCAGTAATTAATTTCACTGACATCAGTGACACAAAAATGGTTTATTTAAATCAGTTTTTTTAATTGCTTATAAATGCAAAAGTTTTGTTTCCATGACTCCAGAAAGTCTGACTGAATGTCTTGCATGGATAAATTTTCCTTTGCTTTCTTTATATAGATCCACCACATTTAACAGGGAAAATAACTTTTCTATCTGGTTTTGTGGAAAATGTAGTCAATAAGGATTCTCATTTCAATATTGATAAAACGAAAACACATTTGAAAAAACACTTAAACTCTTTCAGCAATAAGAGTTAGAAAAATATGAATAAAATAATACTTTGGCATAATTTTGTTATTAAAATGATCTCTACAGGAATAAATGAGAACACTTATTCTTTAGACTGTTAAGACGTTGATGACAGAGTATAAGGAAACATCTTACCTTTAAAATGTCAAAAATTCATACATTTTCTTCACCTCAGTTTTTCTTCTGTTTTTTACACATCTGGAACACCTGCCAAAAGAGGTTACACTATAGACTGCATTCTCCAAGTATTAGTGCAAGTTAACTTTATGTAATTGTGAAAAATCATTCTGCAAATTAAAAATAAAAGGTAATTGTATCCCCTTGAATAACAGAATTTTTAAAATATCATATAGCAGGTATCATATTAATGACGAATTATTAAAAGCTTTTCCCATAAGACAAAAATGTCTGCTATAAGTATTATTTTTTAACACCTTACTGGAGATCTAGTGATGACTAGAAAAAAAAAAATAAAAGCATAGAAAAGGAGAAAAAAAATTGTCATTATTTACAGATGATATTTTGTAAGCAAGAAATCTAAAAATTCAAAAATCTAAGTATTGGAATTGATAAATGTAGTAAGGTTGCTGGACATAAAGTTAACTGTGTTGAAATGCAGTGGCAACATTTTTTTTTAATTTTTAAAAAGGATACTATTTACAATAGCATAAAAAACACTTAGGAACACCTAACAAAAGATACTTAAGACTTTTACCAGAAAAGTATACAATATTTTAGGTAAACCAAACAACAAAAACTAGAGAAATGTAAATAAATGCCATGTTTATGGATGGGATAACACGGTGTATAAAAATGTCAATTTCTCACCAGTTGATGTGTGAATCAAAAGTGTAATGTCAATCAGAAACCTCAAATCCCAAAAATTAGTTTTGGTAGGAGGGTGATTAAAAGCTGACTCTAAATTTATATGGAAACACAAACAGTAAAGAATTATGGGACAATTTTGAAGACAAATAAATTTGGAAGATTTGCATTAATGGCTATCAGTACTTATTACACAGCTATAATAATAGTCTTATATTGGTACAAGAATGGATAAATTGACCAAAAATAGAGTTCAGACTATACAAATATGGTCACCTAGTTTATTGCAAAGGTGATACTGCGGTGTAGTGGGGGAAAGATGATTTTTCTCAGTAAATAGTACTGGGACAATTCAATACCTTATGCCATACACAAATATTTACATGTGATAGATACATTAAAGACATAAATATAAAAATAAAGCTTTTCAAAGAACACAGAGGAGAATTTATTGATGAATTAAGATAGGCTTTCATAAAGAGAACACACAAAAATTGGTAGGCAAAAAAAATAGATGAATTAGACAAGTGAAAATTAAGGCCATTTGTTCATTAAAAGATAGTTTTAAGAGAATGAGAAGGGAAGACATAGCATCAGATAAATATTGCAATACACGCCTATGTGCCAAAGGTTTATGTTTAGAATATATAAAACGAAACAATGGTAAAATGACAGACAAACCAAAAGGAAAATGAGCAAAGACCTGAAAAGCATTTTACAAAAGAAGATAGCCAAATGGAAAGATGCTAAATATTTAGGTCATAAAAGAAATGCAAATCAAAGCCAAAGTGTAGTACCACTACATAGCTGCCAAAATGGGTTAATTGTTAAAAATCTAAATTTTAGCCAGGTTAAAAACAACCAGAAATCTTGTACCTGCAGGTTTAAAGTTTAAGTTTATAGAAACACTTTCGGAAACTATTTGATACCCTATAATCCAGGAATTCCATACCCAGGTATTTATCCAACAGAAATGCATATTATGTTTCTTTTTAAATGTACATGAAGACTTATAGCAGCACATTTTATTGGAAGGTCCATTAACATTATTGTCTTTTCATGTAGTGGAATACTATACAGCCACAAAAATGACAAATCTCAATTAGATACAACAACATAGGTGGTTCTCATAAACAAAGTGTGGAGCAAAAGAAGCCAGGTGTAAGAGAGTATATATTATTTCATTTATAGAACATTTAAACCAGAGAAACCTTATCCGTGTTGGAAGTCAAGGTAGCTGTTAATCTTGTACAATGGTGTCACTAGAAGGGGGGATAAAGGGAGCTTCTCAGGTGCTTGTAATTTTGGGTGTCTTAATATATATGCTGGAGTAGCTCAGTCAGTTAGACATGCAACTCTAGATCTCAGCTCAGGTCTTGATCTCAGGGTCATGAGTTCAAGCCCCACGTTGGGCTCCATGTGGCATCCACTTAAGGAAAAAAAAATACGTATATGTACTAATTACATATGTGTATTCAGTTTATGAAAAATTAATTGTGTTTTGTATACCTCATTTTTCTACTTTTCTCTATCAGGCTTCAATGGAAGTATAGAAGAGAGAGTGATCTGGCTGCATTAAAAAGATTTAGCCAAAATGTCACCACAATGCATATTCTTATCCATTTAACGTTTTTATTTTTTGAATTTTTCATTTAAAATAAATTACTGACTGTATTTCTAGAAAGATATAAAATGAAACTTTGCAGTTTTCATTGCAATATTGTCAAGACATTCTCCATAAAGAGATCCATATTTCCGTCATATTTACACAGGAAAAAAAAGGATATGGTGGTATCCCTATAGTCTTCCCTGTGTTTGATTTTATCACATTTTTTTCTGTTATTAAAAGGCAGCTATTATTATTTTAAATATTATGTTTCATTTCGCTTTAAATACCACCGTACTGTTTGTTTTTCTTTTGCAAGAACTATCTATTCATATTCTTTGACCACAAGTAGGCTAGAAATTTAGCTCTGTGTCTAAATTTCAGTCTGCAAAATTATCCCTGCCCTCATCTTCAAACAGAAGGTGTATACTGTGCCGCAGTTACCAGATAGTCATCAACTGGGAAAGCAATCTAATACAGATTCTGTGCTCTGTAATTATTAGTCCCAACCTGTTGAGTCAGAGTTCATTAGAGAGAACATTAGGGGGCTGCATGTCTCTCACTGATCGTATGAGCAACGTCTATGAACTTTAATGGTATCTACATATACACAGTCAGGAGAGTTTCAATAGGCAAACTTAAAAATAACCATTTTCTAACTTCAGTGATACACTGCAGATTTTCCAGTTATATGGAACTCTTGGGGACTAGATTCATTTAGCCTTTGACTTCATTTGGCACAAAATACCCATAGGAAAACTTCATGGCATTTTAAGTGTGTTTGCTATTGTGTATTACTGCTTACACAAACACAGAGTTATGCTTGCATGCTCAATTTTTTAGGTCATAGTATTTTTCAGTTCTCATCATCAGACTCTGGCTTTATGTGGTTGCTTGGATAGAGGAAAAATTGACTTTCTAATTGAAGTTAGTCTCAGTTTTGCCTGAGACTTTTTTTTTTATCAGAAGTTTTTATAGAAACTTTTAATTAGAAGTTTTATATTAAAAAAAGTATAGCCCCCTTTTCTTAGTTATATGTTTTTCTGCACACCCAAGGCTGGATCTCTAGAGTTATCTAGGGAGCTGACCCATAAAATCTGGGCCTCAAATGCCATTAGGCTTATTGTTGTCTTTCCAGTTTTCAATGTGATAGTGTCCACGAAAATCATGATTGCTATGTCCCTTCTCTTATTCTTCAGTGGTTCACTCTTGCAAAGTAAAAAACAGGGGGCTTCTATCATTTACACAAAAAGAAAATGATCTCTATATGACTTTATTTAGAGTCTTAAGAAGCACAAGTCAAACTTTAAGAAAGATAGAACTAATATTGTTGCATGTTTAGATTTTTGGTATGAATTCATAAACATACTTTGTAAGCATGCCAATATTAAAAGTACCTCCACATTAAGCAATTGCTACAGACTTCCAGATCAGTGGTTCTCAAACATTTTAGTGTGCATCTGGTCACCTGGAGGTTTTATTCAAACATGGATTATTGACCCTTACCCCTAAAGTTTCTGACTCATTTAGTCTGCCTGAGACTTTGCACTTCTAACAAGGTCCCTAGTGATGGCAATGCCATTGGTCTTTAGATCTCACTTTGAGAACGAACCACTGATGTAGATAAAAGCGGTATTCCAGATACAGCTTTAAGACTTCTTCTCCATTTGAGAATCCCTATTGGAAGGCACTTTAAGAATGGAAGGTTTATTTTAAGAATAGTTCTGTATCTATTTATTTACAAAATAAATCATTTAATAAGTATGACATTTTATTGGTAATAAATTTTGGCACATTCCAAGTGTATTCGAACATGGTGGTAGAGACTGGCTTCTGGAATGGCTCCCAGAGGAACAGACTCCAGTTACCACTCTTCTGCTAACCCTTGCCACTGCCTTCCTCCAACACCTACCTTTGCTAGCCCCACTCCTCACTTCAGTCACTCTCTCCCGCTCTTCTATCTCGCATATTCTCCATACACAGAATGTTTTAAAGTTTTACCATGCCTGCCTACATATTCCAGCACCTTCCCTGCAGTTTCTCTACTGGGTCAAGGCCAAACAGTATACAGATGGTTTTTGATACATCCTTGTGCTAGTAATCAAAGGATACCCCGTCCACCACCACCACACACAAACCATTATTTTCTCAAAACAGCTTCTTTGTCCTTTGATGACTGGAAATCTCTGAGTAGCTGTATTTCAGCAAAAGTGCTAGGGGTCACCTTGCCCACAGTCTCTGTAAGTCTTTTAAATGCAATTTTCACGAATGAACTTGATGGTGCATTCTGGAGCTGACACAGGAAGCACACGGATCTTTCCTGTGCAGCCCACCAGAAAGACTCTTTTGTTCAGCACGGAGTGAAGTAAATTCTCTTTTGCTTCCTGGGTGCATGGACTTAGGCTTCTCCAGGAAACCAGAGAAATGTTCATCCTCCAATTCTGAAGGATCTCAGTTCAGCTTAAATAGCAGAGTAAGAGAGAGACTCACCCTACCCTTCACAGAAGTGTCCACCTTAGATAGAGTTTAAAACATGAAGTCAAGCATGCATCATAGTTCCAATGCAGATAGTCAGCTTAAACTCTAATGATGACCCTGAATTGTGGGTATAATTAATAATCTAAATTCAAGCAAAAGGTGATTGTATGCCCAGCTACTTGCTGTTTTAAATAAGAGAGGCTAAGGCAGGCCATCACAATGCTACTCTGTTTTCTTTGACAATTTGTCTGAGTTTTTGTACATAAAGTTAATTCCAAACCACACTAAATACATTTGAGCTCACAGAAGGTTGCCTCTAGTTTTAATCTACTTTAACTATTGTGTATTGTTTCCTTTAAAGTCATGCAGTTTTATTTACATTTAATGGAATTTACCTTTAACTCAGTTCAGGACAGCTTCCAATGAAAACCTCCTATTCCCTTAACCAGGAACGGCCTTGTCTCTTCTACCCCTCTCCCTATCCCTTCTTTTTCCATGGAATTTCTCATATTTTGAGGCACAACTGAGGTTCCCACCCCAATTTTTTTTTTTGTCCTAATAGCCCACATCCTCTAATGGAAGCTTTTACAGCACTTGCGCTTGTTTGAGTCATTTTTTATTCTCTATCAGTGCCTAATAAAGTAATTTGCCTATAGAGGTGATATGTATTTTCTGTTATTAAAAAACATCAATTCATTAAGCTGTTACTGAGTATTAACTTTGGGTCAGGCCCTGTGGAAGAGCCTGACACTATAGAGAAAAATAATATATGGTTTCTTTCCTAGAGGAACTCACAATCTACAGGAAGATACAGGCATGTAATCCAAAAAGTATAAAACATTATATCAATTTCATAGTTAAAGTACCTCCAGGGGCGCCTGGGTGGCGCAGCCGTTAAGCGNTATAGAGGTGATATGTATTTTCTGTTATTAAAAAACATCAATTCATTAAGCTGTTACTGAGTATTAACTTTGTGTCAGGCCCTGTGGAAGAGCCTGACACTATAGAGAAAAATAATATATGGTTTCTCTCCTAGAGGAACTCACAATCTACAGGAAGATACAGGCATGTAATTCAAAAAGTATAAAACATTATATCAATTTCATAGTTAGTACCTCCAGAATGCTTTGACAGCACTAAAAAGGCATAATTCTTTAATTCTCGGGAATTAGGGAGGACTATGCATAGAAGGTAACAAAAAACCTGAGTCTTAGAATAGAAAAGTCACCAGAGGGGCGCCTGAGTTGCTCAGTCGTTAAGCATCTATCTTCTGCTCAGGTCATGATTTCAGGGTCCTGGGACAGAGCCCCGAGTTAGGCTCCCTGCTTAGCAGGGAGTCTGCTTCTCCCTTTCTCTCTGCCCCTCTCCTCCACTATCCTCCCCCACAAAATAAATAAATGAAATCTTAAAAAAAGAGAAAAAAAAGAAATGTCACCAGGTAGAAGGGGAAAGGAACTTTCATACGGTTACTGGCACACAAAAATTACAACGTTGCAAGCCCAGATGATGTGCTGGGACTATAGTAAGTAGTTTATTTATTATTTATTTATTTATTTATATCTTTAAAAATTTATTTATTTATTTTTAATTTTTTGAGAGAGAGCATGAGTGGGGGGTGGGGGGGCAGAGGGAGAGAGAGAATCTTAAGAAGGCTCCACACCCAGCATGGAGCTCAATTCAGGGCTTGATCTCACAACCTTGAAATCATGACCTGAGCTGAAACCAAGAGTTGGACACTTAGCCAAGTGTGACACCCAGGCACCTCTATCGTAAGTAGTTTATTTGCTGGAGAGTGCCATACATGGAAGGAGTTTCAGTATATGCAACAGTCAAATATTTTTGCCTCTTATTCTTGCCTTTCTACATGTGTAGTCCTCCCTAATGGATGTGCACATAATAAGAATTAATGAATGGAAAACAACACCCTTGTCTGTCAAGAAAGTACTCATTAATCCCTCATGATTAAAAACAGAGAAAAATCAATCAGGCTAGTTGAGATTCAAGGCAATAGTCATATCTTCTAGAGGTATGAGATCATATCTCATTTTCATTTACACAATAGGCACTTATTGAAGATCAACAATTTGCATGGTACTGGGCTGATTACTACTGAAGGTCCTAACATAATTCAATCAGTATAGTAGAAGGAAAGGAAGACACAAATAGTCGCAAACATATTCTCTTAGAATATGCAGAGTGTGGGAGTGCAGAGCAGAGCCTGATGACTCACAGCAGGGGCAATAGGGGAGTGTTTCAAGAGAAAAGCAGTAACTTTAGTGAATTTCACAAGCACAGTAGCATTTGAAATAGAGAAAGAGAGTCTTAGCCAGAGAAACTGCAACAAAAATAGTCAGTAGGTTGTAAAGGTGTGTAAGCTCAATACTCCAGAAGGCCCATCTTGATTTGGGAGCTTCTTGCCTTGCCTTTCAGAGCTATACACACTAGTAAAAACAGAGTAACATTTGCCTCTAATTGTGAAACATCTGGAGACTAAGGAAATGAAGCACCTAAAAAAAGGATTAAATTCAATATGGGTTCATCCATAATGTCATTCAACCAAAACTCAGACATTAAATAAGCAGCTTATTTATTTATTTATTTATTTATTTATTTATTTTTATTTATTTAATTTGAGAGAGAGAGAGCTTGAGCACGAGCAGGGGAGAGGAGCAGAGGGAGAAGCAGGCTCTCCACTGAGCAGGGAGACCAACACGGGGCTCGATCCCAGGACCCTGAGATCGGGACGCTGAGATCAGGACCTGGGTCAAAGGCAGACACTTAACTGACTGGACCACCCAGGTGCCCCTAAACAGCTTATTTAAAAAGAAACAGTTGCTGTGAACTTTTTTAGAGCAGCGTGTAAACTGTTCTCTGCTGCTGTCAATGAGACATTAATTATTTATGATAAATTATATAGATTTATCTTCATAATTACAAATGAGGACATCATTTTAATGGAGTGCGAGCTGCTTCCATAACTGACTGCATCAGCATCTTTAGAGTTCCAGGGAAGCCATCCCTGGCTAGCCTTGTTTAGGACGTTATTTATTTATGGTGAAGCTTCCTCAGATTTGGAAGCACTGAGGCAATATGCTGATAGGTCACATCAATAGAATGCACTGAGTAAACTGACCTTGGATATTCCTAGGAGTGAAAAATATTTATGAGGCTAAGTTTTCTCTGAGAGTGTGAAGCCTAGAGGAGAACTGCTCCTCAGGCCTGTCGCTCAGTAGAAAGAACAAGTACACGGAATTTGGAGTCCGAAGGTCCGAAGTCAGGTTGTAGTTCTATCACTTACAAGGTGCCTGACTTGACCAGGGTGCTCAGTCTCTCTGAGGCTCCATGTCTCCCTTCCAATACAAGGATAACCAACAAGTGCCTTGTCTTCAGGTTTATTGTGAGGACAATGAGAACAAAAATATTCAAAGTGTTTCATATAATGTGTATACTTGCCAATTCATGTTATTATTTTACTGCTGAAAACTCAGTAAGAAGAAGTGTGCTGAAAGTAGGTTGGAATAAATTGGGGGTCTTATTTTCTTTCTACATGTTAAGATTACCTACCCAGAGTTCTCAGGAGGTTTTGCTTGCTTATATTCACGTTTCCATTTTTTTTTCCATTAGATTTCTTCTAAAGAAAGGCCATTTAAAGTGACAGTTTCTCACTCTTAAGACTTTTGCCATTTCCTCAAACTGCAAGGCTTCTCACATTACCCCATCTGGTATTTGATGTAAAATATACACCCCAGTGATGTGCTAATTGTCTCCAGAATGTGGCCTCACAGTTGTAATTAGTTCTTTTTACACAGTTTCTTCCTGCCATGGATAGTATTTTCCTGACTAAATGATAATATGGGATTGTCTATATCAGAGCAACAGTTCATTGTTTCCAAGAACATACACTTTAGAAGCCAGCAGAAGGTCTGTCTTCTGTAAAGGGTGGCAGCTCTCCTGTCACCCTATTGTTAAACCCTTTGTGGAAGCAACGTACTCAGACACATGATGAGGGAGACTGCTCTGAAGTAGAAAGCAATTAAAATTCCAAACCATTCCTTTATTACACTTGAAAAAGAACAACACAAGCTGAATTTAAATAAATTATACCCAAATATAAGTGCAGAGGAATTAGAATTGTGAATTTAGCACATCTGAATATAAGATTTTTTTGATCTAGTAACTACATATAATATTTATATGT
Organism: Ailuropoda melanoleuca; assembly: GCF_002007445.2. Taxonomy (NCBI): domain Eukaryota; kingdom Metazoa; phylum Chordata; class Mammalia; order Carnivora; family Ursidae; genus Ailuropoda; species Ailuropoda melanoleuca. The sequence continues at coordinate 73,271,129 of NC_048218.1, forward strand.
GGTAGGTCTTTGTTTAACTCTTAAAATGTATTTTAAATTTCTTATTTGTTACATACATCACAAAATGGAGACGATTCTGGCAACCAGCATGATAAGATCTTAGTCTTATTTGGGAAGGGAAAGAAAATGACCTGGGAGACCCTTTGCCAGGGACAGTGAGAAACTCACCTCTAATGGTAACTCAAGAGGGCCAAGGTAAGGCAAAAAAGGCACTGAACACAAAATCAAAATATGTTAAAACAAGTGGTGTTGAGATACAGACACATCTCAGGAGGAATAAGAAATTGTAAAATGAAATTGTGGCAGTGGAAATGGAGAAAATTAAATATATTGAAGACAAATTTGGGAAGTGAAATTGACAAAATTGAGTAAATGTTTTGAAATGGAGGTAAAGAGTTTAAAAAGTAAATAGTAAAGGATAATTTCCAGGCTTTGAGTTTGGAGTACTAGGTGGTATCAATAATTCATATGACAACTATGGTGGAAATGGGTTTTTTGAGAAGGAAAAAGAGTATATTGATAATTTGAACATTCTGAAATGGATATGTCTTTGGGGGTATTCAGGTAGAAATATTCAAAAGGCAGTTAAGGTATATGAATGTAGAGCCTGGGGGAATGTCAGGGCTAAATTTACAGATTTAGAAGTCATTTATACATAGATCTAATCAAAGCTATGTAATGACAGAATTGAGAAGAGCACAGGAAATGGAAAATACATCTGAAGGAGACTAAGGGTAAGTAGAGGAAGAAAATTTAGTGATAGAAGGGATGTTATTGACTCGATGGAAGTATGAGTTTTAGGAGAGAAAAAATGGTCGATAGTGTTGAATAGTACCAATGTAGACCAGGGTTATAGGGAATTCATTGAATTTAGCACCTGAGATGCCACTGTTGACATAGTGAAAGCTATTCATTTCAATGGAGTAGTTTTGGTAAAAGCTACCAGTGGCCTGTGAAATGGTAGGAAAAAAGTTTATTAAAAATACACAGTGTAGGCATGGCTGGCAGGAGAAAGAGGAGATGATGATTATATGGGGAAGAGGATGTGGGTTCAGAAAGTGTTATGAATTTTTTGGCTCCTTAGGAGGGAAAAATCTGGAGGATTAGTATAGCCAAAGGAAAACAAACCAACAGAGACAGGGCTTGGAGGTAAAGGAAAAGAATGAGATTATGAGTGGAACAAGAACCCCACAACATCAAGAAAGGTTGGCATTCAGGAATTGGTGTTTAAAATTCACCCTTAATATAAAGAGAAGCACTGCTTCCTTGGAGAATACAGGAGTTAAAGTTGGGGTCTAGTGTAGATAAGTTCAGGAAAGTTGGATGGGAAACCAAGGCAGCCCAAATATGTTTACTCATAGTTAGAAAGAGTTATACAAAAGAGATTTTATTTATTCACACCTATACATGTGCACAAAATTGGATTTTGAAGTAAAATTTGTGCAAACCATGGTTCATTGCATAAAAAAAAAAAAGAATGGCCTTATTTACCATTTCCATTAAATTTACCCATGAACTCTCTCCAAAGTACTTTCCTGCCCCTGCATCTATGATTCTGGACCTGAATTAAGCGAGTCACAAAATTATGACTTTTTTTCCCCCCCTTAAGGCTTTATGGAAACACTTTCCTTAACAAATAAAATATATGGGGTAAAAAAAAAATCCAATAGTTTCTGATTTAAAAAACCTCTCTAGCACATTAAAATGATATTGGCAGATAATTTTCTAGAGATAAATCTTAACATTTTCAAGGTGAGTAGAGATGCATTTGTTTTCATATCAAGAAGAATGGCCTTTCAGAGACGCCTACTGATTTCATAGAAATTTCAAAAAGAGTAATGGCTGACTAAAAATAGCAGTGGGGGTGAGAAATGATGGTGCTGTAACTCCTTAGTAAACATAAGAAATTAGATTAGGCAATTAAAGCCAAATGGGCCTGGGTCTTGCATTCCCACAGGAGAAATAGCCCCTGAAATGTACTCAGAGCAGAGATTGTACCTTGGTCATTTCTTAAAGCTCTAGAATCTAGAACACTGTTTGTTATAAAAATAGAAGAAGGGAAGTATGGAAAACAAAAGCAAAGACATAAACTGCAATGAAGATGTTGAAATATATAACATAATAATAAAAGAAAATCCATAATAGGGGTTGAGTAAACAAGAGTAAGAACACTGCCTTAGTAAATGCAGAGTGTACAGACGAGATTACTGCTGGCTAACCCATGTTAATTGTCTCCAGAATGTGGCCTCACAATTGTAATTAACTGAAATAATATATAGTCATGGGTGCCAAAGTACAGAAGAGATGCTGAAAAACTATGTGAGCAGAGGAAGACTTTCCAGAAGAAAGAGTCTAGAAACCATGGGATAGGAGTAACAATGGGAGTCGATGCATCATTATTATGTAAATGGAGGAAGAGAAGAGAAAATACCATTAGCAAGAATTAAAATTAGATTGTTCATGTGATTTCAGAAGGGTAGAACTGAACAGCTTTCTCTTCCCCTTTTCCATCCCTTCCCTCCTCCTTCCCCCTTCTATTTCCTCCCCTCTCCTCCCCTTCCTTTCCTTTCCTTTTGGGAAGACCACACTTCAGGGGGTCAATTTCAATTAAACTATTTGGTTTATGGCAACTTTTCATCATTGGTATTTACAATAATTTAAAATATATGAAAATATATGAAATATAATATGAAGTGAAAATATCAAATTGCCTTTCATATAATATAGTATCATTAATGTAAATTATTGATATGCATAAATCACAGTGTTTAAAACTGTATGTTTCAGAAATAAATTGTCAGTAAAACCCCTAAAAATAATAGTGGAAAAGAGTTAAAAAAAAAGAAAACAGGACAGAGAATAGTGATCTCACCCAAATGGTGAAGTAGAAGACCCCAGCCTCCATTCCCCACAAAAGCAACAGCTCTGCAAGAACTCGAGAGCAATGGATATGCAGGATAAAAAAAAAATGTAATGTGACATCAAAAACAAAATGTCTGGGAAGGAGAAAAAGGGTAGAGTTTTTGTACGCCATTGAAGTTAAGTTGTTATTAGCTAAAATATCAATAGGTGTTTCAGGTAAGCTCTGAGCAAGGTAACCACAAGCCAAAACCTATAGTAAATACATACAAGATAAAGAGAAAAGAAAGTATACTACTATGAAAAATCATCATTTCAGAAGGGAAGACAGCAAGAGAAGAAAAAAGCTACAAAATATTCAGAAAATATTATCAAGATGGCAATAGTAAGTTCTTACATATCAATAATTACCCTAAATGTAAATGGATTAAATTTCCCTATCAAAAGACTTAAAGTGATTGAATGGATAAAAAAGCAGCACCCAATTATATTATGCCCACATGACATTCATTCTGTCTTCAAGTACATTCATAGGATCAAAGTGTAGGAATGCAAAAAGAAGGCAGGGTAGCTATACCTTAATCAGACACAAGAGACTTCAATTAAAAAAATGTTAAGATACAAAGAAAATTATATAATGTTAAAGGGGTCAAATAATTAAGAAGATAAAACAATTGCAAATATATATGTACCCAACCTTGGGGCACCCAAATATATTAAGAAATGCTAAAAGATCTGAAGAGAGTAAAAGATAACAATACAATAATAACAGAGGACTTTAATACTCCACTTTCAACAACGGATAGATCATTCAAACAGAAAATTGATAAAGAAACACCAGATTTGAACTATACTTTAGACTAACTGGATCTGACATACATATACAAAACATTATATCCAACAGCAGCAGAATACATATACTTCTCAAGTGCGCACAGAACATTCTCCAGGATAGATCCTATGTTAGGTCATAACATAAGTCCCTATAAATGTTAAGACTGAAATCGTAGTAAGTATTTTTTCTATTTACAGTGGTATGAAACTAGAAGCCAATAACAGAAGGAAAGCTGGAAAATTCACAAAATGTAAAAATTAAACACATACTAAAGTTAAACACTCTCCTGAGCAACCAATGGGTCAAAGATGTAATCAAAAGGTAAATCAAAAAACATCTTGAAACAAATACAAATGGAAACATAATACACCAAAATTTATGGAAAGGAGCAAAGCAGTGCTGAGAAGAAAGTTTATAGCAATAACTGCCTATATTAAAAAAAAATCTCAAATAATCTACCTAACTTTACACGTCAAGAAACTAGAAGAACAAATATAAACTAAGCCCAAAGTTAGCAGAAGGAAGAGGATAACAAAGATCAATGTGGAAATAAATGAAATAGAGATGACAAAAACAATAGAAAAGATATATAGGGGCACCTGGATGGCTCAGTCAGTTCAGTGTCCAATTCTTGATCTCAGCTCAGGTCTTGATCTCAGAGTCATGAGTTCAAGCTCCACATCAGGCTCCATGCTGAGCACGAAGCCTACTTAAAAAAAAAAAAAGATAAACAAAATTAGGAGTTGTTTTTGAAAAGATAAACAGAATTGACCAAACTTTAGCTAGATTAACCAAAAAAGAGAAAGGATTCAAATGAATAACATAAATGAAAGAGAAAGATTTTTCAACTGATAGCCACAAAAAATACAAAAGATTATAGGAGACTTACTATGAATAATTATATACCAAAGATTGGGCGACCTAGAGGAAATTGATAAGTTGCTAGAAACAATACAAGCTACCACGACTGAATCATGAAGAAATAGAAAATCTGAACAGAAAAATAACAAGTATGGAAATTGAGTAAATAATTAAAAACCTCCAAAAATAGAAAAACCCAGGATCAGATGGTTTCACTGGTCAATTTGACCAAACATTTAAAGAAAAATACCAATTAATGCCAATTCTTTTCAAAATCTCCCCAAAAAACTGAACAGGTGGAAACACATCTAAATTCATTTTGTGAGGGCAGGATTATCCTGATACCAAAGCTGTATAAAGATAACACAAGAAAGAAAACTACAGGCCATTATCCCTATTGAGTATAGATGTAAAAATTCTCAACAAAATATTAGCAAACTGAATTCAACCACATCAAAAGGATCTCACCCTCATCAAATGGAATTTATGCCAGTGATGCAAAGATGGTTCGACATCTGCAAATCAATCCCTGTGATTCACCACATTAACAAAATGAAGGGTAAAAACCATATGGTCATCTCAATAGACGTAGAAAAAGCATTTTACAAAGTTTAATGTACTTTCATGATAAAAACTTTCAACCAATTAGGTATAGAAGGAACATGCCTGAACATAAAAAAGGCCATATATGACAAACCAACAGCTAACATACTCAATAGTGAAAGACTGAAAGCTTTTCCTCTAAGATCAAGAGCAAGATAAGGGTACACACTCTCACCATGCCTATCTAATAGAGCCCTGGATGTCCTAGCCAGAGAGCAATAAGAAGAAGAAGAAGAAAAAAAAAAGCATCCAAATGGGACAGGAAGATGAAAAATTGTCTCCTTTTTACAATAACATGATCATGTATATGGAAAATCCTGACTCCATCAAAAACTCTGAGAAGTAAAAAACAAATTCAGTAAAGTTTTAAGACACAAAAATAATATGCAAAAAGCAGCTCTATTTTTATACATTAACAATGAACTATCTGGAAAAGAAATTTTTAAAAATTTCATTTACAATACCATCAAAAATAATAAAATACTAAGGAATAAATTTAACTAGAAAGTGAAACATCTGGACATCAAAATGTGTAAGACTTTGATGAAAGAAACCGAAGATGACCCAAACAAATGGAAATATACCCTGTTTATGACTAAGAAAAGTTAATATTGTTCAAATGTTCATGCTACCCAAAGCCAACTATAGAGTCAATGCAATCTTTATCAAAATTTCAATGCTATTTTGCACAGAAAGAGAAAAAACTAGCATAAAATTTATAGGAAATCACAAAAGACCTTGGCTATTCAAAACAATGTGAAATAACAAAACTGGAGGTGTCACGTTTCGTGATTTCAAAGTATATTACAAAACTATAGTAATCAACATAATTTGCTACTGGCATAAAAAGACACTTTGACCAACTGAACAAAATTGAGACCCCAGAAATAAACGCATATGTATCTACTCAGCTGATATTTTACAAGGCAGCCAAGAATTGTTAATGTGGAAATGACAGCGTCTTCAATAAATGGTGCTGTGAAACTGGATATTCACATGCAAAAGCAAGAAATGAGACTAGAATTTTACACCACCCTCAAAAATCAACTTGAGATGCATTAAAGACTTAAGTGTAAGACCTGAAACCACAAAACTCCTAGAAGAAAACATAGGGAAACTGTGCTTTGATGTCAGTCTTAGCAATGATTTTAGATATATATGACACCAAAAGCACAAGCAACAAAAGCAAAAATCAACAAGCGGAACTACATCAAACTAAGATGTTTCTGCATAGCAACAGAAACAATCAACAAAATGAAAAGGCAACCTACAGAACGGAAGAAAACATTTGCAAAACCATGCATCTGATAAGGGGCTAATATCCAAAACATATAAGGAACTTATACTAGTCAATAGCAAACCCACCAACAATTCAGTTAGAAAATGGGCAGAGGACTTGAACAGACATTTCCCTAGAGAAGACATACAAATGGCCAATGGGTACTTGAAAATGTGCTCAATATCACTAATCATCAGGAAAATGCAAATCAAAACCACATTGAGATATCACCTCACACCTGTTAGAACAGCAATTATAAAAAAGACAAGAAATAACAAACGTTGGTGAGGGTGTGGAAAAAAAGGGAACATTTGTTCACTGTTGGCGGAAATGTAAATTGGTGCACCCACCCTAGAAAACAATATAGAGGTTCCTGAAGAAATTAAAAATGGAACAACCATATGATCCACTAATTCCACTTTTTGATATATAGCTAAAGGAAATGAAGCCATCATCTCAAAGTGATATCTGTACTTGTATGTGCACTGCAGCATTATTCACAATAACCAAGATACAGAAACAAACAAGTGACCATCAATGGCCCATGGATAAAGAAAATGTAGTATACAAATACAATGGAATATTACTCAGCCTAAAAAAGAAGGAAATCCTGCCATTTGCAACAACATGGATAGACCCTGAGGGCAATATACTAAGTGAAATAAGTCAAACAGAGAAAGACAAATACTGTATGATCTCATTATATGTGGAATCTAAAAACACTGAACTCGTAGAATAGAGAATAGAATAGTGGTTGCCAGGGCTGAGGGTTAGGGCAATGAGAAGATTTTGGTCAAAGCGTAAAAACATTCAGTTATAAAATGAGTAAGTTCCAGGGATCTAAGTACTGCATGGTGATTATAATTAAAAATAATATATTGTATACTTGAAAGTTGCTGTGAGAGTTTTAATATTCTCACCATAACAACAACAAAATGGTAGTTTTGTAAGGTGAGGGGTGTGTTAACTAACCTTATTGGGGTAAACATTTCACAACATATATGTGTATCAGATCATCATATTGTACTCTTTAAACGTGCACAATATTTTATATCAATTATATCTCAATAAAGCTGGGGGGAAAGGAATGAGATGCAGTGAAGAGAAGGGCCATATGCACCCCAATGTTCATAGCAGCATTATCCACAATAGCCAAACTGTGGAAGGAGACGAGATGCCCTTCAACAGACGAATGGATAAAGACGTGGTCCATATATACAATGGAATATTACTCAGCCATCAGAAAGAACAATTACCCAACATTTGCAGCAACATGGACGGGACTGGAGGAGATTATGCTAAGTGAAATAAGTCAAGCGGAGAAAGACAATTATCATATGGTTTCACTCATTTATGGAACATAAGGAATAGCAAGGAGATCGGTAGAAGGAAGAGAAGAATGAAGGGGGGGTGGTAAACAGAAGGGGGAATGAACCATGAGAGACTATGGACTCTGGGAAACAAACTGAGGGTTTCAGAGGGGAAGGGGGTGGGGGATTGGGCTAGGCCAGTGATGAGTATTAAGGAGGGCACATATTGTATGGAGCACTGGGTGTTATAGGCAAACAATGAATCATGGAACACTACATCAAAAACAAATGATGTACTGTATGGTGACTAACATAACTTAATAAAAAATTAAAATAAAAGAATGAGGAGCTGTATTATCTTAATAAAAGGAGAAATTTGAAGCAAGTAAGGCAAAATGTTAATCATTGTTAAAATACGGAGGAACCTATACCCATGTCTCTTGCATATTTTCTGTGCTTTTCTACAGGTTTAAAAAAATTTTGAAATTAAAGTTTTCACAGGGAAAACACTGAAAACTGTCTCAAATTTGTTGAAACACTATGTTTTAGAAATTGCGATTTACTGAAATGCAAGTGCAAGTGTTTAAGAGAGGCAGCTGTCTTACTGAATTCAGCTGTTTGACTCCCTTTAAATGAGGGTCTGTGTTCAGCCTCATGAAAGTTATAGCAGAGCCCAGGATGATGACGTGGAGGATTTCAACCAGCCTAAATTAATCTTTGGGGTATATACGAAGGTTAGGTGCATTAACGAGAACATTTGCAAAAAAAACCTCAATTAATAGAAACTCGTCTTCAAAAATATGCAGAAAGAGCTATAAGATGCCCCAAGAGGCAGCCTCAGTTTCGTAGTGGGAGGCAATTAGACATATAATGGAATGTTACAGAACCAGATGAGTTTTCTAAAATGATGGGGGAAAAAGATCTATATTTTTGTCAGTTCTAGAAACCTACAGACTGGGAACACTAGAAAGATAATTTTCCATCCTATCATCCCACAGATCCCTAGACCCTCATTCACTGTCAAACATCCAAGTCCTTCAGTATCTAAATCCTTGAGAGTATCTGTTCTTCAAAATTATCATCACTTCAACCCTACACTCGAGATTATTTATTCATTGATGTTTCAGTTATCTGCAGATTTTTCCCATCCCAAACATTTCCACTAGATCTTTTGAATTCATGATCTATAATCCCCAACGGCCCTGAATGTCTTTAAACATACTCCTAATATCACTATTTTCTATGCTGTTCTTTGGAGAGATTACTCCTTTTCTTAAATTGTATGCACCTCAGGGTCTAGACGGGAGTCAATGTTCTCTTCCATTCTCTTTCCTACTTCAAAACCACTTCCAAACTCTTTTCTCCTCAGCAGCTTTTTAAATCCAATGCCACCAGACTTAATCACCTGCTATTCCCCATGGTCACTTTCACCTTTTAACCCTCTAGTTACTCCTGTTCACTGACAGATGGCTTTAGTCTCTGATTTACCATCTTTTCTAACACTGCACATGATTCTCAATTTTCAATATTCATGTCTCTCTGTTCCTAAACTTACTCATCACCAATAGTTTAGTTTTTTTTTTTACACCCACTTCTGTCACTTAGTCCTTTGGTAACACCTAAAACCTTGGGATCACCAATAGCTTCACTACTTAAAAACTCCAATTCATAACTTCTGTACTGTGACCCACACCTTCTGGGCTTCAGGAATATAGCATTATTTTTAACTTTTAAAAAACTCCAAACAACAACAACAAACAAAAACTCCATTGAGCCCCTCCATTCAATTAGTCCTACCATTTCCTCATGCCATAAACTGAATGCTTGTATCATCCTCAAAATTCATGTATTGTGGGACACCTGGGCAGTTCAGTTGGTTGAGCATCCAACTCTTGACTTCAGCTCAGGTCATGATCTTGGGGTCCTGGGTTCAAGCCCCGCATCAAGGTCCATGCTCAGTGGGGTATCTGCTTGGTTTCTCTCTCTTCCTCTCCCCTGCCTACTGCCCCCCCCCCGTTCACACACATTCTCTCTCTCAAATAAATAAATAAATCTTTTTAAAAAATCATGTGTTGAACTCCAAACCCCCAAGGTGAGCGTATAAGGAATTGGGGCCTTTGGGAGGTGATTAGGTTATGAAGACAGAGCAGTCATGAATGGTATTAGAGCCCTTATAAAAGAGGTTTCAGATAGCTCTCTCGCCTCCTTCCACCATGTGAGGTTATAGTGAAAAGATGGCCATCAGGGAAAAAGATGGTAAATCAGAAACTAAAGCCATCAGTCAGTGAACAGGAGTAACCAGAGGGTTAGGAGGTGAAAGTGACCGTGGGGAACAGCAGGTGATTAAGTCTGGTGGCACTGGCTTTAAAGAAGCTGAGAAGAAAAGAGTTTAGCCTTCACCAAACACTGAATGATCTTGGACTTCCCAGACTCTAGAACTATGAAAAAAAAATGTTTGCTGTTTAGAAGCCACCCAATTTATAGCATTTTTGTTATAGCAGCCTGAATGGACTAATGCACCTCAGTGTTGTTCACCATCCTTAATCCCTTCTTTCTTTTCTTACAATATGTAATGCAGAATTACAAACACTGCTTTGTAGATATTTCTAATGCTTCATCTTTCCTTCCTCTGTTGTACAAGCCTGGAAAACAAAATCATGACTGTAGTTAAATTGAACTGTCAGCTGCGGGAAAAGTGGACATTGATAGATGAAAAACACAAAACCCAATTGACTTGTTTCACTATAAATTCTTGATGACAAAACTGAGATGAGTCTTTAACACTACCTGGAAATTCTGGTACTCTTCCCTAAACATTTTTGCATATTCTCCCAAATAACTATTTTATATCATCTCCTCTTTCTTCAGATTTCTATTTTGGAGAAATCCCCAACAGTTAGCTGTTGTCATATACTTTGTTCCTCTGTTACAAATGTACAAGCAACAGAGAAGAGAAATCCTCCATATCACGACAACCAATGTATACTGTCTTCCAGTTACGAAGACAAACTTTTCTTGCGCTTATCAAGGGTCAACCCCTTCCTTATGAGCTCTAGGTTCACTGTCCACTGTCACCACCTCAGTGTAAGCCATGATCGTTAATCGCCTGGACCACTACCCAGCAGCCGGTATTCTTTTAAAACGTTTATCACATTCATCATATCTGCTTAAAACTATCCAATGGTTTTCCACCATAATTAGCATAAAACACAAAAATCATTATTCTGGTTTTTCCAAAAACAGAGAAAGAGAGGTGATCCTTGATTGCCTGTTTTTCCTCATCTCTCACTCCTCAATCCAGCCTTCTCCAGTGATGCACTCCAGGCCAGTCCCTGTTTTACTTCTCTTGTATTTATTATTACCTCTGCCTGGTATGCTTTTTTCCTCCACATTCAGAAAGATAGCCCCTCCTTTTCCTTCAGATACTTGTTTTCAAAATCACCCATTTAAAAAAGGCCTTTATTGGCCAGAGAGAAGAGAGGAAATGGCCCATGACACAGAAATTTAAAAAAAAAAAAAGGCCCTCATTTACTACTCATATTCTAAATATCCCAACTCTAATTTTCTGTTATTAGACCTATTTTTTTAAGATTTTTTTTTTTTGACAGAGATAGAGATAGCCAGCGAGAGAGGGAACACAAGCAGGGGGAGTGGGAGAGGAAGAAGCAGGCTCATAGCAGAAGAGCCTGATGTGGGGCTCAATCCTATAACGCCAGGATCACGCCCTGAGCCAAAGGCAGACGCTTAACCGCTGTGCCACCCAGGCGCCCCTAGACCTATTTTTAATCTCTTAATGGAGAAACCACTATCTGAAATGTAAAGGAAGAAGACAAGGGAAGTAAGTCTACAACAAATTGCCAACTGTTGCCTGGTACAGAGTTGCAGACAATACGTAGCACTCACAAAACAGGAGCAAGAAATACATCTTTCTTTCTTTCTTCTTCTTCTTTTTTTGTAAGCACAAGGTATTAGGTAGTTTGTGTCACAGCAAAGCTGACTAATAACACATGGTATTCATAGAAGTCTCATGAAAAACCACAGGAGTTATTCTTTTTTTTTTTTAAAGGTTTTATTTATTTATTTATTTATTCGACAGAGATAGAGACAGCCAGCGAGAGAGAGAACACAAGCAGGGGGAGTGGGAGAGGAAGAAGCAGGCTCATAGCAGAGGAGCCTGATGTGGGGCTCAATCCCAGAACGCCGGGATCACGCCCTGAGCCGAAGGCAGACGCTTAACCGCTGTGCCACCCAGGCACCGCCACAGGAGTTATTCTGCTTCGGAAACTCAGCAGGGTCTTAACTACAGAGGAGAGAATATTTGTGTAAGCTTTAGAAGAAAGATAGTTTGCTGGCTGGGGAAGTAGAATATAATATCTAAGCAGAGGGACATTGGTTGCAAAGGCCTGGAAACTAGGAAGGATGTGAAACATTTGAGGAATTGTAAATGGTTCAGTGGGACTAGGCTGTGAGGTGTTTCAGTGAAAATAGTGAAAGATGAAAAAAAAAAGTAAGCTGGATCACATTGCGAGGGGCCCCACCAGCAATCTGGGATTTATCTGAAGGCTATAAACAAGCGTTAAGTGAGGTCTGGTTTGAGCAGACCTGGATAGTATAAAGCTGGCTCAGGAGGCGGTTTGGAGGACCTGTAAACAGTGAAAAGGTTACAAGCAGGAGGAAGTCTACTGTCGTAATACTGGTGAGACATTTAGAGATCTGGAATAACATGATCAGATATTTGGTCATTTCTAAAGGAAGCATGTGTAGAAAGGGATAGATTGTTTTTCACATTTCATCTTTTTTTAACTCAACTATTTTAAACTCAGAGGCTCAAAGGTTCTTGCACTTTCTTATATCTTAGGGAATTAATGATATTAAAACAGGAGAAAAAAACAGATCAAGGCGGTAAAAGGAAAGATACATGTCACTGCCTTTGTTTTTACACATGATATGATACCTTGTCCAACTCTCTCTGTCTTCCTTCTGATCATCTCTGATGGGGATGTGGCATTGTTTTAGAATGTAGTAGGTATCACAGAAAATCAAAAGTAATTCCAGTGCAGTCCTGTGTTTATTCTGTTTCTCTGTCATCTGCCTGTTTACTATTAGCTACCTCAAATGCTTTTGGGACAAGCTATTTATCAGTCAATCTGTCCGTGAGTCACTAACTCATTCTCCCCTTAATGACCTCCCTTAATAATTTCCATAAACATGAGATTTTCATTCTATTTCCCAAATCTATATCTCTAGCTCACACCTCTCTCTTGACATTCAGATTTACACACACACACACACACACACACACACACACTGTGTATTTCCAAACACCTTTGGCTTTCAAAAAAATCTGTTACAGCATGAATCGCGATTGTTTTAAATAAACTTTCATGAGACTGAAATCTAAAAGAAAGTATTGAAATAATCTAATTCACACAGGTGAGAAAATATGCTCCTATTGGATTATCCAGGTAAACTGAAGAGTAAACTTAAGCAACTCTTTATATATTAGTATTGTTCTTCATTATTTACAAAATTTATCAACATCCAATTTGAACATCAGAAGATTTCCACAGCTCAGTCTAGGTTACATAGAGTCATAGTGATTTTATAAATAAAGATCATAGGACTTAGGCAGAGCAAGCTTCAGGGCATTCCATCTAAGTAGCCACACAAGGCCTGTGTTTAGACGGGTCCTGAGTTGGATTTAGCACTCTGACATTACTGTCTTAAAACCATTAATGATTTTTAAACACGGAGCTCTACGTTTTCATTTGGCACTGAGCCTGCAAATGATAAAGACAGTCTTGAGTTTAAAAGAAAAAGGTATTTATGCAGAGATACACAAAACATAATTAGCAGATTTAAGAAAAGGACACTGAGGTACCTTACTTGTGTTTCAATGCCCTTTTCAAAACTCAGTGCTGCCTAGAAGCACATAGCAGATCTGTTTCTTCTGAGCTAGCTTTTCCAAGTTTCATAGCTCACCAGCTGTAAGCTTTTTAACACTATATCTAACATTACGTAAGAGACAGTGACAGACTCAACCTTTATTTTCCTCTTTATTGAAAACAATATCCTCTCTAACTTTTGCCAAGTGTTTTTGCCTTGGAATAAACCACTAGCCAGAACAACCAATCCAGGGCATACTCATTCATATGGAAGGTGGCCTTGTGCTATTAAAACAGATGGAATTTTTGAGCCTGACTGCTTTGCTCTGAAATAACAGGGCCATTATCAAAAAAAGAGAGAGCACATGGAGATGTAGAACAGTGACCAGGTTGCTTATCTGTATAAATAAAAATTGTAAAGGCCATTAAGGGCCCATATCCTGGTATTGTGTCCCCTCTAAACTCTGCAAGAGATTAACTGCCAACTTATACACTGGGAAGATAGGAAAGAAATGGCATTAGTTTGCCTCTAGCTCTTTAAAATATCCAGAGATGCATCATTTTACTACATACAGTTAGAGAAACTCTCTTCAGGCATTGTGCATAAAAAATATGTTTGATAAGATCTGTATACTTTCAACAATATCTGGAACATGCAAAGTTTAGACAGTGTACATTTTAGCTACATACACAAGCTTTTAGAATGTAGGTGCAGATTAAACAAAATAGGGCAAAACTAAAGTCACAAGTATTTTCCAATTTTCTACTTAACTCCAAAGCTTCAGCAGCAACTCCGAGTTTCTTTTGGCATGTGTAATATCAAGGACTTTTAATATCTTTTCATGTTGAAAAGAATGCCTCAGGGAGGAAAAAGCTACTGTAATTATATAGCACATGTAAAGTGCATTTTAATGCTTAAATTGCAATGTAAATACTATTAAACGTAGGACCTGTCTCTTTTGTTCATAGTATACCCTTGTCATGTAGACCAGTGATTTCAACACAGAGTTTATTCAATAAATATCAATCGAATTAGTAAATAAGATTAGGTCAAAAATAAGAAGGTCTTAAGAAGTCGAATTAGTTTTAACATGAAAAAATTTTTCATCAGTACAAAAATCTCATTCAGAATGTTAAGATTTGGAGGCTTTGGAAAGCAAACTTCTGATTAATTATAAATGTACACATAGCACAACAAATTTTCAGTTGTACCAGATCTGCTTGTTTTGGTTAAATAAAGTCAATTAATAAAGCTGTTTTAAACCTGAAGAATCCAGCTACTACCCCATGCATTGTATTAAACTGTAAGAAAAGTTTACACACGTGCGTGTGTATGTGTGTGTGTGTGTGTGTTTTAATTGAGCCCATTTCTTAAAAGTAATCAGGAAATATCACACAACAATATGGTTTCTTTAGAGGGGCACCTGGGTGGCTCAGTTGGTTAAACATCTGCCTTCAGCTCAGGTCATGATCTCAGTGTCCTGGGTAGGCTCCCAGCTCAGTGGGGAGTCTGCTTCTCCCTCACCCTCTGCCTTTCTCCCCAACTTGTGCACACTCTCTCTTTCTCAAATAAATAAATAAATAATATCTTTTTAAAAAATATGGTTTCTTTATGGGGTGCCTGGGTGGCTCAGTTGTTAAGCGTCTGCCTTCAGCTCAGGGCATGATCCTGGCGTTCTGTGATCGAGCCCCACATCAGGCTCCTCCACTGGGAGCCTGCTTCTCCCTCTCCTAGTCCCCCTGCTTTTGTTCCCTCTCTCACTGGCTGTCTCTTCCTCCGTCAAATAAATAAATAAAATCTTAAAAATTTTTTTTTTAAATATGGTTTCTTTAGAAAAATCTGAAGATCTGTAATACTTGATCTGCATTACCAGATGGATACAATATACTAAAACACAAATGATGCTGCCCCCAATAAAAGAGATCATAGATACAACAATTTTCCATGGTCCCCAGAAATCACTCTTGCCTCTCTGACATTTTGCTTGGCCTTATCGTTAATTTGGGTCCCCTGTCTAGGCCTTATATTAACTTCGGTTGGTGATCCTTCTTTAAGTGATCTGATAATGAATTAACATGCTTGTTAACCAACCTTTATTACTAAGTTCCAGTTTTATCTGCCAAAGCTCTTTGTAGGGATAGACAAAATTTTCTCCCTTAATAAAGTGGCAGATTCCAAGTGTATCAAAATTAAATATTTTTTCTGCCACTCCAATGACATCAAATGCCAAAAGAGGCATTGTCAAGCACTGGCTACTTACTATTTAAAGGAATCTCTAATACAAAGAATGATCCTTTTTATAGAATAATTCAAATAAAGTATTGAACATTCAATAAAAACCTCTTATCTAAACAGGAACGGATTGGGTGAAGCAGTCCAGAAGATAGACTTCAGAGAGTTCAATAACTTGACTCCAACAGCTTTAATAAATTTTACTTTCAGGCAAAAAGACTTATAAAAATACACTTAAGCCTAGAATACAGCTAACCCATAGCCAGAAATAAATTTGATAAGATCTGAAATAAATCAGATAAACAAAAAGACTGTAAAGTTTTTAGTGCATCAAAGCAGCTGACAAGTGAGTGTTCCCTGAATTGGAAGATACTAGTGAAAAAGCATCAAAATATTAAATATACCTTCTACAAGAACAGAGTATATGTGACCTACATAAAAAATGTGCCAGATATGAACAAAGCATGTGCTTGGAAAGGAGAACCCCTGATATACAGACATAAAAATAGACATAAAAATATAAGCATATAGCATACAAGCATAAAAGTATCCTCAAAGGCATCTGCAACAAGAGCCTTTTTGAGGATAGGACCTGCTTTCAGGAGCTACAAGGGTCACCTAATTCAGCGTCATGTTCATTAGGCACCTGTTGTCTAACTATTATGCAAAACTGACTTTAAAAAATTGTTTTCGGGGCACGTGGGTGGCTCAGTCAGTTGGTCATCTGCCTTCCGCTCAGGTCATGATCCCAGGCTCCTGGGATGGAGCTCCACATTGGGCTGCCTGCTCAACAGGGAGTCTGCTTCTCCCCCTCCTCTGTCTGCTCTTCCCCCTGCTGGTATTCTCTCTGCCCCCACCCCCGCCAATAAATAAATAAATAAATCTTTTAAAAAATTGCTTTCACAGACTTTAGAGGGAGGAGATACATAGCAGAGAGACCTCCGCTTCTGCCTAGGGTCTCAGAGGTCATGCCAGATTGACACTCTCACTGTAAAACCAAAAACAGGTGAATAAATGACAGGTTTTATAGTTTTAGAGCACTGGCAAGTTTTAGGAGGGAGTACAAATGTATTAAAATGTCTCAGAAAAAGAGCCCTTCTAGGGCAAGTCAACCCCAGGTCTTCTCTGGGCTCATTTTCTGATTCTAGCTAAGGGCTAAGGATTGGGCTTCGCCCTGGCAGAAGAACTCAGTTGTGCGAGAGAAAAGCTAGTCAACCTTTCCGTGGCGATGCTGGGGTGCTGTGACACACTGGAGTCTGGGAGAGCCCAAAATGTATGGCAAGTTCCGACCAGGAGGCATTCACTAAGTTTTGGGGCTTTGCATGGGAAACTATGGCGAGAAGCACTTCTAAACAGCCCTTCGGCAGTTTTTGTTACTCATGAGACAAAGATTGTTAGAGGGAGGATAAATACTTGGCTAATCTTCCTTTCAGGAAATCTGAGAAAACTTAAGTTCTGTGGGATAAAAGACTAAAATGACCTCAAAACCTCTGAGTAGAAGAACTAATTCTTCTGCATGCTTTCAGGGATTAGGAAAGGGGACCTTCCATTTCCTGGTCAAAAATCCAGCAGGGTCATTTGTAGAGACTAGTGTTGAATGAGAGTTGGACTGAACCTTAGTAAAATTATGACCTAGCCCATGCCCAGAACAATCTTGATAGAATGGAGAGGATCAGCCCATCAGATGTAATGTTGCATAGCCTAAGAAAGCTAAACTTCCTGCAACTCCTTTTGTTTTTTACAATGTTAACTGAAGAACTGGGTAAGTCTGAACATGCTGTTTGAGGACAGGAGTGAGCCTACCAAGGGACTTAAGAAAGGCAGCCACCAACATATTTATCCTTCAAGAACCTGCTCAGACCTCAAGAATGAGTGTATTCCAAGAGTTCTTTTTAAACAAACTGTCTTAAATAGCATTTATCAATTCCCTCAGGGTAATCCTTCTGCTTGTCTAACCTGCTAAGGTTTAAAGGTAAAATTTCTCTCTTGACCCCCAGTAACAAAACAAGAGTTCTTAGCATGGGATCCATGAATGAAGCTCAGCGGGCCAAAATACTTGGATGTAATTTTTAAAAACTATGTATCTTCATTAGTTTCTAACTGAAATATAGAATTTTCTTCCACCCGGAATATAGGTAACTCATTATGGTAAAATTAGCATATCTATAACTTTGTCACCAACAGAAATCATATAGAATTTCATATCACATACAGTTGTTGCAGATATTTGGAAATATCCCTGTGTTTCTCAGCACTTCAAAATTATGGTAGTTATTCAACCCACTACTAGATCCCCTTAAGCACACACACATATCATATATATCTATATATATCTCACTTAATCAAAAATATGCTTTTAAAAATATTTGGTAACTTTTTCCCCATATAGTTCATTTCCTTTTTTGTGCTACATTACTTTAAAATATTTTAAGGAGGTATCCAAAAGCTTCATCATCCTACCGAAAAGTTTGTATCAGTTTGATAGAGATGCTGTAACAAATGACCACAAACTTAGTGGTAAAAACAACATAAATTTAGGGGCACCTGGGTGGCTCAGTCTGTTAAGTGGCTGCCTTCAGCTCAGGTCATGATCCTAGCGTCCTGGGATCGAACCCCACGTCGGGCTCCCTGCTAAGTGTAGAGCCTGCCTCTTCCTCTCCCTCTGCCTGCTGCTCTGCCTACTTGTGCTCTCTCTCTCTCTCTCACTGTCAAATAAATAAATAAAATCTTAAAAAACAAACACAAATTTATTATCTTATAGTTCTACAAGTCAGAAGTTCAATAGGGGTCCCACTAGCAAAAACAAAGTTATCAATAGGACTGCATTACTTTCTGAAGGTTCTAGGGGAGAATCTTTTTCCTTGCCTCTTCAAGCTTCTAGAGGCCACTCATACTTCTTGGCTCATAGTCCCCTTCAAACATCTTCAAAGCCGGCAACATCGAATCTTCTTGTCCATTCTTCCATAATCACATCTCCCTCTAACTCTGACCTCAGGAAAAAAAAAAAAAGGGCTGGGGGCGGGGAGGTTCTCTGCTTTCAAGGATCCATGTGGTTAGATTGGGCCCCTGGGTGATCCAGCATCATCCCCATCTCAAGGTCTTTAATTTAGTCACATCAACAAAGTCCCTTATGCCACATAAGTTAACATATTCACAGGTTCAGGATTTTAAAATATGGACACTTTTCAGGGGTCATTCATTATTATGCCTACCATAATGTCCTTGGCACACAAAGAATAAGAACATCTAAACATTTAGCAGACTAAAGTGAGGACACAGAATCATTTGATCAATACCCAATGATGAAAAATTCCCTGAAGAGATGTTTATCTAATACCAGAAGCACTACATTATGTGTCTAACCTCTAAAATACGTGAAATTTTGTTCTAGAAAACAGATCATCACAGGTTACACTGATCCTGTCAGAGCTTGATGTCAGGCCTGTTTGAACAGGTCTCTTTCAATTTTGCCTCAACTCTTAGGTCTTAGTCCTTATTTTTAATGCAACATCCTTAGAACATGGCTGTCTGGAGTCTTACTTGAGAGTGTGGGTCTCTCCTCTTTAGGTATGGTCTTTGAAATCTCTGATTAGTTTTGTAGCCTTTCAGCAGATGTTATATGACAGGTTTTCTAGAATCTTGCCTTGCTTGTGTTCACTTTAATCATCAGAAGATCCAGGGAGAAATCTCAGCAAATACCTTGGTATTCTTTTCTGTGAATCTTTACCTTAAAGTATCCTGCCTCCTAAATTATATTTAACCAGTGAGCTCCAAAGTGTGATTTTTAGTTTCTCAGTTCATAGAGACCATCACACTTAGCTTTTGGCTTCACTGACTTTACCTGTTGTTATTTTTTAAATTTTACTGCTAATTTAATTATCTGTTATAACATTTATAATTTTCTCCCTTATGCTTGTGCCAGGTTTAATTTGCTCTTCTTTTACTAGTTTCTTGAAACTGAATCCTAGATTACTGATTTTAGGTATTTCTTCTTTGCTAATATAATCATCAAAATTTAATTTTTTTCCTTCAAACACTGCTTTAGCTGTATTTGAGGAATTTTGATTTGTTGTACTATCTTCATTTAGTACAAACTATATTTTGCTTTTCTTAAGCTGCTTCTTTAACACATGGGATATTTATAAGTGTGTTGCTTAATATCCAAATATTTGAGGGTTTCCCAGATATCTTTCTGTTATTGATTTCTAATGTAATTCCATCATGGTCTGAGACCACACTCTGAATAATTTCTATCCTTTTACATTTGTTAATGTTTGTCTTTGTGGTCTATTTTTGTGAGTGTTCCATACACATTTGGAAATAGCCCATATTCTACAGTTGCTGGTGGAGTGCTCTGTGTATGCCAATTAGATCCTGTTGGTTGATGATACTATTCAGATTATTTATATCCTCACTGAATTTCTGTCCACTCATTTTATCAATTATTCAGAGAGGATTGTTGAACTATTCAACTTTAATTGGATCTGTCTGTTTCTCTTCAGTTATTGCTTCATATGTACTATAGCTCCGTTTTTTGGTGAATACATATTTACCATTATTATGTTCTCTTAGACAATTGACCCCTTTATCATTTTGTAATATCCTTCTTTTTTCCTGAAATGTTTCTTGTTCTGCAGTCTACCTTGTCTGAAATTGCTACAGCCATTTGGTTTTCTTTTGATTAGTGTCTACATGACATATCTTTCTCCATCCTTGTATTTTTAAGCTGTTTGTCTTTATATTTAAATTGTGTTCTTCTAGATAGCATACAGTCAGGCTTACTTTTATATCCAGTCTTTAAATCTTTGCCTCTGTTTGGTATGTTTAGACAATTACATTTAAAGTGATTATTGATATGGCTGGATTAAAATCTTCTATCTCGCTAGTTGTTTTGTATTTGTTCTCTTTTCTCTTCATTTTTTATGTTCTCTAAATTTAATTGAGCATTTTTATGATTGCATTTAAACTCATCTATAGAAATATTATCTATGCATCATTTAAAAAACTCTCTTAGTGCTTCCCCTGGAATTTACAGTATATATTTTCACAAAATCTGAGCCAGCCATCAAATGATATTACAACATCACATATAATATAAGAACCTTATGACATCATTTCGATTTCTCCTCCCATCCCTTGTGCCTTTTTAATTAAACATCTAATTTTTATGTATTCTATAAACACATAATACGTTGTCACAATCTTTTAAAAAACAAGTCAGTTATCCTTGAGAGCTCTTATAAATAAGCCAAAAATTATTTTTCATTTGCTCCATTTTAGATGGTCAGAATTTCTTTGCAGAAGCAAACAAATTCAAGATTCTCAGTTGCTAAGTCAAAGCCTACAAATATAATTTCCTCCTTAGAATAGTCTCAGAAAGAGGTTATTACAGGATAGTAGTTGAAGGCAGTGGCTATTTTGAGAAAGCATTATTGAAAGTGAGAATGTATGGGTTATGAAAGGCAGAGTATAAAATAAGATTGGAGAGATTATTTGGAATCAGAATATAGAGAGTCATTAATATTTATGCTGGGGCATTTTTTTTTCAGTGCACAATTGAGTGATTTTCTGCCCAATTATGTTTAGGGAAAATTTGTTTGATGATATTTTTAGGATGAATTAAATGGTTGCAAAATGACTGTGTTCAGAGAATAAAGTTAGAGCACCAGACTAGGATGGTAGCAGTAAAAATGAAAATAAAAAAATGTAGATAAGCAATAAGAAAAGAATTAACATACCTTGTTATCTAAAGGTAAGGAGAGATACAGGAGATAAAGATGATTCAGTTTTATAACCCGACTGATTGAGAAAATAGAATCTGAATTGAGTTATTTTTTTGGGGGGGAAGATAGTTAAATTGGTTTTAGATTTGATTAAAATGCATGAGAGAAAACTACAAGAAGCTATTCAAAGAAGTAAAGGGGGAAGAATGAAGAGGATTCAGAGGTTGCACAGTCAGAATATCTCAAGAAGTACAAAACAAAACTAAATTTAATTTAAAACTTCCATAGAAAGGGTTTTATATATAAGGCTAAAAAGCTAAAGCTTTGCTAACTGGTGTTGGAACTGGGGTGAATGAAGCTGATTTTAAAAGTTTCCTGGGCCAGCTTCTTTCACAGAAGCAGAGAAGATAGGTGAGGATGAAATAAAAACATATGGGAGCCGTGTTGTCAAAAGACTGCCCCAACTCTGCTGCTCTTTATAGGAACCTCATGCAAACAGCTGATCCAAAAAAATCTAACCCATTCTTGAGGGGGAATGAATCTGGCACACATCAGTACAAAAACATCATAAGAAAACAAGAAGCTAAGAGCATGAAGGCTTGCTAAGAAATAAAAAGCATATGTCAGAAAAATGAAATTGCAAAAGGAAGACTTTAAAATCAGAAACAAATATTTCTTTACAAATCAAAGTAAAATAAATAAATAAATCTTTTTTTTTAAAGATTTTATTTATTTATTTGACAGAGATAGAGCTACCAGCTAGAGAGGGAACACAAGCAGGGGGAGTGGGAGAGGAAGAAGCAGGCTCATAGCAGAGGAGCCTGATGTGGGGCTCAATCTCATAACGCCGGATCACGTCCTGAGCCGAAGGCAGACGCTTAACCACTGTGCCACCCAGGCGCCCCAAAAATAAATAAATCTTAATAAACAATTATCATAACTAATGTAGGTAAAAATAGAAAATCTAGCTAGTCATCTAATTTATTATATATTCAAAAATCCCTCAACCTCACATGAATTCCTTTAAATATTTAAGGAAGTAATAATATAAATAATAAAGAACCACTTCCAGAGAATAGAGAAGACTGAACACACTTAATATTCTATTTTTAAGGTCAGCATAACCTTGATACTAAAACCTGACAAGGGCTTTGCAGGAAAAACAAAAAACAAAACAAAACAAAACTTTAGGCTAATTTCTCTTGAACAGAAATGCAAAAGAAATCACTTACAAACTATTGTAGTATTCAGTAATGTGTATAAAAGTAATGCATTACTACCAGGTTATATTTATTCCAAAGAATGCTAAATTACCAATATGAATCATCACCTTTCCTTCAAAGTGGAGAAAATCACATGACTATCCTAATAGATGAAGTAAAAGCATGTGGTTAAGATTTAAAACCACTATGATTAAAAAAAAATGAGTTTCAGACAATTAGGGATATAAGGGAACTTCCTTTGACATGAGGAATCTTAAAAAATAAAACCATAACAAATATCCTATTTAATGATAGTATATCAAAAGTCTTACACATTTTGGGGACAAAACAGGGATGCCTACCACCACTGTTCCTACGTAACTTTGTATGCAGATCCTAGCCCATGCAACTATAAAATGTAAGGGGTACAAATATTTATATAAATACATATAAAATCATAAGTGTATGGAAGGAAGAAAAACAACTGCCATTTTTCACGGATAATATAATTTGATACACAGAAAGTCCAAAAGAACCTATAGACAAACTACTAGAATTAATAAGTTGAGTTTAATATAAGCAAATCAATTCATTTTATACACCATATAAAAATTACTATAAGATTATTTTTCAAGTGATATCATTCACAATTGTGCAAATGTGCAATCCAAATCTAGTGAAAATATGCACAACTATAAAATATTATTGAGAAAAATTCAGTAAGTCTTAAATGTCAATATAAAAATGTCAATGGAGGGCACCTGGGTGGCTCAGTCAGTTAAGAGTCTGCCTTTGGAGGGAGGCGAGATGGCAGAGGAATAGGGAATCCGTTTCAACTGGTCTCCTGAATTTAGCTGGATATCTATCAAACCATTTTGAACACCCACAAAATCAGACTGAGATGTAAGAATATATATATCTGAATCTCTACCAGCAGAAAAGTGATTGCTTTTTGCAAGGTAGGATGTGCTGAGTTGTGAATCTGCAGGGAGCTATTGGAAGATAAACAAAAGGGGGAGGGAGCCTCCATAAGCTGACTCCTGGAAAGTGATATAACACTGGAGCGGAAAATCGGAACCCTGAGAAATCTGTTCTAGGGAGAAACATCCCTCTCTGAAAGTGGCTCTGGAAATGAAAAGGCAGAATTCTAGGTAGGGCATTGTGGTCTCAGGATAGGAGAAGCAACAGAGTGAAAGGGGGTGCCTGACCCCGCAGAGTGCCCAAGCAGTGGATCCAGGAAGCAAGTTATGGTCAGCGAGTCGAGGAAGGGACCCTCAGCTGGGATCACCATATACCACAAGCCAGTTGGGTTGATAATCACTCTTTTCCTGAGCAGCCTGAAAAACTCTGGAACCAGGCAAAATCTTGTAGGGCGGTAGTGGCCCAGAAAGTACATTAGAGCAGCACACAAATATGATCCTGGAGCATCGGGTGCATGTGGGAGCCCACAGCCACTCATGGTTTTAGAATCACAAAGGGCAGTGGCACTCCTGGGCCCCTGGGACGACGTCTGAGAGGGTTGCAGTGGGTGTGTACCCAGGAGGCTGCAGTTTTTGGTGGTGCATACAGAAGTGGAGACTGTTTGTCCTGAAGGGTTTATTAAAGAGAGCAGATCGTGATTTTTCTGCTCTGGGCCAGAGATTTGGGTGTGACCATTTTTGCTCTGATCCTCAGAAGAGGCAGAGAAAGCCTCCAGGGAACAAAATCCACACAGAAGACTGGTTTCCACTAAGCTCCTCCCCCTGACAGGGGTCAGGGCAACTCTGTCTAGGCAGGGGTACCTGAGAAACAGTGTGGCAGGCCCCTCCCCTCAGAAGACAGGTTGGAAGAACAGGTGGACAAAAACCCTATAGATCCAATAAGACTGTAAAGTCCCAAACACTAGGGGAAAATAGCATATTGAGCTCCAGTTGTGGCCTCACAACTTGTTTATTTTTCAGATGAAATTTTCCTTTTCTTTCTTTTTTTTTTTCTTTTTCTTATATTTTTTCTGTTTTTTTTTACCTTTTCTTCATTTCAACTAGATGTTTATTATATCAACTTATATTTCATAGTTGCTTTTTAACTTCTCTTTTTTCACACCTATATTTTTTATAGATATATGCTTTATTTTAGTCATTTTTTCACTCTATGCAATTTTGCTACATATATATAAATGTGTGTTGGAGGACACTATGTCCCAAAATTACAAGGAGAGTGTATATATGTGTGTGTGTATATATATATATATATATATATATATA
>NC_048218.1:73296276-73374029 GCF_002007445.2 Ailuropoda melanoleuca
TATATAAAATACACCCAGGAACAACTGGAACAACATACTTTGTTCACACTGAGAGATTATAGTCCCTGTTCCCCTCCCCCTTTTATCTTTTAATTTTTAAATTTTATTATTGTGTTTAATTTTGCCTTTGTTTCTCAGTGGTGGCTTCTGACCACTCCAGATTTTGCTAGGGTGCATCTTGCTTGGATTGTGATTGATATTTTGGACTCTGCTCATTCACTCAACCATCCCTCAACAGAATGACTAAGAGGAGGAACTCTCAACAAAGAAAGGAACCGCAGACAATGTCCTCTGCCACAGAACTAATGGATATGGATATAAGCAAGATGTCAGATATAGAATTCAGGATAGCAATTATAAAGTCACTAGCTAGGCTTGAAGAAAAAGCATTAGTGACAATATATAATCTCTAAGAGCGGAACTGAGATTTAATCAGACCAAACTAAAAAATGCTATGAATTAGATGCAGTCCAAACTGGATACTCTAACAGCCAGGGTAAATGAGGAAGAAGCGAGAATCAGTGATCTAGAAGATAAGCTGATGGAAAGGAAGGAATTTGAAGAAAACAGAGACAGGCTGCTAGTAGCACATGAAAAAAGGATTAGAGAGATTACTGGTGCCATGAAACGTTCCAATGTCAGAATTATTGGAATCCCCAAGGGGGTGGAGAAAGAAAGAGAGGGCTAGAAGGTATATTTGAGCAAATCATAGCTGAGAACTTCTCTAATCTGGGGAAGGAAACAAGCATTCAAGTCCAAGAGGCAGAAAGTACCCCTACCAAATCAATAAAAATAAATCAACACCCTGACATATAATAGTGAAGATTGCAAATTTTACAGCCAAAGAAACTATCATGAGAGGATCCAGAAAGAGGAGGTTTCTTACATATGGAGGGAAGAACATCAGAATAACATCAGACTTGTCCACAGAAACCTGGCAAGACAGAAAGGGCTGGCAACACATATTCAGGGTACTAAATGAAAAGAACATGTAGACAAGAATATTTTATCCAGCAAGGCTGTCATTCAGAATGGATAGAGAGATAAAGAGCTTTCAGGACAGGCAGAAACTGAAAGAATATATGACCACCAACCCACCCCTGCAAGAAATATTAAGGGGGATTCTGTAAGCAAAGAGAGACCCCAAGAGTCACAGAGACCAGAAAGAAAGAGAAAATCTACAGAAACAGAGACTTTACAGGCAATACAATGGCACTAAATTCATATCTTTCAACAGTTACTCTGAATGTAAATGGACTGAACGTTTCCATGGAAAGACACAAAGTTTCAGATTGGATAAAAAAGCAGGACCCATCCACATGATATCTATAAGAGACTCATTTTGAACCTAAAG
Organism: Ailuropoda melanoleuca; assembly: GCF_002007445.2. Classification (NCBI taxonomy): domain Eukaryota; kingdom Metazoa; phylum Chordata; class Mammalia; order Carnivora; family Ursidae; genus Ailuropoda; species Ailuropoda melanoleuca. The sequence goes on from NC_048218.1 coordinate 73,297,631, forward strand.
ACACCTCCAGATTTAAACTGAGGGGATAGAGAACAATTTACCACACCAATGGACCTCAAAAGAAAGCTGGGGTAGCAATCCTCGTATCAGACAAATTAAATTTTAAACCAAAGACTACAGTAAGAGATGTAAAGGGACACTGTATCATACTTAATGGGTCTATCCAATAAGAAGATCTAACAATTGTAAATATCTATGCCCCCAGAATGGGAGCAGCCAATTATATAAACCAATTAATAACCAAGATAAATATATTGATAATAATACATTAATAGTAGGAGTCCTCAAGACTCCACTCACAGCAATGGACAGATCATCTAAGCAGAAGATCAACAAAGAAACAAGAGCTTTGAATTGCACATTGGACCAGACGGACTTTGTAGATATATACAGAACATTCCATCCTAAAACAGAAGACTCATACTTCTTGAGTGCACATGGAACTTCCCCCAGAATAGACCACATACTGAGCCACAAGTCAGGTCTCAACCTATACCAAAAGATTGAGATTATTCCCTGCATATTTTCAGACCACACCTTGAAATTGGAACTCAACCACAAGAAGAAACTTGGAAGGAACTTAAACACTTGGATGTTAAAGAGCATCCTACTAAAGGATGATTTGTTCAACCAGGAAATTAAAGAAGAACTTAAACAATTCATGGAAACTGATGAGAATGAAAACACATCAGTTCAAAACCTATGGGATACTGTAAAGGCAGTCCTAAAAGGGAAATACATAGTCATCCAAGCCTCTCTTAAAAATTTAGAAAACTTTCAAATGCACAAGTTAACCTTACATCTAAAGGATCTAGAGAAAGAACAGCAAATAAAGCCAGGAGAAGAGAAATAATAATGATTAGAGCAGAAATCAATGAAATAGAAACCAGAAAAACAGTAGAACAGATCAATGAAGCTAGAAGCTGGTTTTTTGAAAGAATTAATAAGGTTGATAAACCTCTGGCCAGACTTATCCAAAAGAAAAGAGAAAGGACCCAAATCAACAAAATCATGAATGAAAAGGAAGAGATCATGACTAATACCAAAGAAATAGAAACAATTATTAGAAATTATTATAGCAACTATATCCCAACAAATTAAGCAACCTGGAAGAAATGAATGTATTCCTAGAAACTTATAAACTACCAAGACTGAAGCAGGAAGAAATAGACAATCTGAACAGACCAATAACCAGTAAGGAAATTGAAGCAGTCATCAAAAACTTTTCAAAAACTAGAGTGCAGGGCCAGATGGCTTCCCAGGGAATTCTACCAAACATTTAAAGAAGAAATAATACCTATTCTACTGAAGCTGTTTCAAAAAATATAAATGGAAGGAAAACTTCAAAACTTGTTCTATGAGACCAGCATTACCCTGATCCCAAAATTAGACAAAGACCCCTTCAATAGGGAGAATTACAAAGCAATATCCCTGATGAACATGGATGCCAAAATACTCAACAAGATCTTTGTCAATAGGATCCAACAGTACATTAAAATGATTAATCCCCATGACTGGTAGGACTTATTCCTGGGATGCAATGGTGGTTCAACATTCTGAAATCAATAAACATGACAGAACATATTAATAAAAGAAAAGACAAGAACCATATGATCCTCTCAATAGATGAAAAGAAAGCATTTGACAAAATATAGCACCCTTTCCTGATTAAAACTCTTTAAAGTACAGGGATGGAGGGAACATGCCTCAATGTCATAAAAGCAATCTATGAAAAGCTCACAGCAGATATCATTCTCAATGGAGAAAAACAGAGCTTTCCCCTAAGGTAAGAACATGACAGGGATGCCCACACTTAACCATTGCTCAACATAGTACTAGAAGTCCTACCCTCAGCAATCAGACAACAAAAAGAAATAAAAGGCATTCAAATTGGCAAAAAAGAAGTCAAATTCTCTCTCTCTTCACAGATGACATGATACTTTATGTGGAAAACCCAAAAGACTCCACCCCCAAATTACCAGAACTCATACAGCAATTCAGCAATGTGGCAGGATAAAAATCAATTCATAGAAATCAGGTGCATTTCTATACACTAACAATGTAACTGAAGAAAGAGAAATTAAGGAATTGTTTCCATTTGCAATAGAACCAAAAATCATAAGATACCTAGAAATAAGCCTAACTAAAGAGGTAAAAGATCTACACTTTAGAAACTACAGAACACTTATGATAGAAATTGAGTAAGACACAAAGAGATGGAAAAGCATTCCATGCTCATGGACTGGAAGAATAAACACTGTCTATGCTACCCAGAGCAATACACTTTCAATGCAATCCCTATCAAAATACCACTGAGATTTTTCACAGAGCTGGAATACACAATCTTAAAATTTGTACAGAATAAGTTAAGTTTGTTGAAAAAGAAAAAAGCTAGGAGCATCACAATGCCTGACTTCAAGCTATATTACAAAGCTGTATCATCAAGACACCATGGTATTGGCACAAAAACAGACACACAGATCAGTGGAATAGAATAGAGACCCCATAAATGGATCCTCAACTCTATGGTTAACTAATCTTCAACAAAGCAATATCCAATGGAAAAAAGAGAGTCTCTTCTATAAATGGTGCTGGGAAAATTGGACAGCCACATGCAGAAAAATGAAACCAGACCATTCTCTTACACCAGACACAAAGACAAACTCAAAATGGATGAAAGACCTCAACGTGAGACAGGAATCCATCAAAATCCTAGAGAAGAACATAGGCAGTAACCTCTTCAACACTGGTCACAGCAACTTCTTTCAAGACATGTCTCTAAAGTCAAGGGAAACAAAAGCAAAAATGAACTTCTGAGACTTACCGTATGATTTCACTCATATGTGGAACGTAAGGAATAGCGTGGAGAACCACAGGGGAAGGGAGAAAAAACTGAATGGGAAGAAATCAGAGAGGGAGAAAAACCATGAGAGACTCTGGACTCCAGGAAACAAACTGAGAGTTACATAATGGAGGGGGGTGGGGGGATGGGGTAACTGGGTGATGGGTACTAAGGAGGGCATGTGTGGTGATGAGCACTGGGTGTTATACACAACTAATTAACGATTGAACACTACAAACTAATGATGTACTGCATGTTGGCTAACTGAACATAATAATAAAAATTGAAATAAATTAGTTTAAAAAAAATGAGTCTGCCTTCGGCTCAGGTCATGATCTCAGGGTCCTGGGATAGAGTCCTGCATCAGGCTCCCTGATCAGCAGGGTGTCTGCTTCTCCGTCTCCCTCTGCCCCTCCTCCCGGCTCATGCTCTCTCTTGCTCTCTGTCTCAAATAAATAAATAAAATCTTTAAAATAAATAAATAAATAAATCAAAGGAATCAAACGTTCAATATTCTAATCTGTTCAATTTTTTCCTCTAGATTCAATAAAATCCTAATCAAAACCTCAGCACCTTTTTAGAGGGAGATTGAAGGATTAAAGCTAGTTGTAAAATTTATATGGAAATTCAAAGGACCTAAAATAAGTGAAACAATTCTGGGGGGGAAAAAAGATACCACTAGACATCAAGATTACAAACCAATGGTAATTAACACAACATGGTTTTAGTGTAAAGCTCATCAAATAAGTAAATAGAACAAAACAAAGTTTTTAAAAGCCAAGCTATACACATCTAAGCTTTTGATATATGAAAAAATTGGCCAGTAGGGGAAGGATGAGCTTTTCAGTAAATGTTTCTTGTTCAGTTGGATAGCTGTATGAAAAACATCAATTATGACCGCTAGTTTACACCATTTCAATCTTCATGTGGGACATATAATAGTAAAGTATCTAGAAGATAATATAGGTGAATATCTTCATGACCTTGGGGTGGAGAAATAGTATTTAAGCAGAAATCTAAGAAGCACAAAGTATATGGGTAATCATTGATAAATTGGACTATATTAAATTTAAGAGCTTCTGCTCATCAGAAGAGAACTTATGCAAGTAACAAAAAGGTAAGCTACAGTGTAACACATATGTCTTAAAAATAATTAGATTTAAAATAAAGAACTTGGTAAATAATAACTTTAAAAATTCAGACAATTCAATATAAAAATGGGAAAAGTCTCAAACAGGCATTCATAAAAGATGACATCCAAATAGCCAACAGATACATGGGGAAGGATTCAACCTCACCAAGGAAATGCAAATTAAAACCACAATGAGATAATATTACACAGTACCCACTAACATGTCAGAGGGCCAAAATGAAAAAAAAAATGGACAAAAAAGTATCAGAATAAACATGAAGAAACTGCAACTTATACACACTTTAAATAGAAATGCAAATTGGTACAACCACTTTGGAAACTCTAGGATGGTATTTATAAAAGCTGATATAAGCAGGCTCTGTAGTGGATCAATGATCCCTGCCTCATTGTATTCACTCCACATAGCTGTTTCCTCTCACAGTGAATAGAGCTAATCTCTGTACCCAGTAGGATATTGTAAAAATAATACTGTAGGACTTCTAAGACCAGGTCATCAAAGACACTGTGGCTTCTGCATTACTCTTTTTTAGATCACTTACTCTGAGGGAAGCCAGCTATAATATCATGAGGGCATTCAAGCAGCCCCATGGAGAGGCTCACATTGTCAGGAATTGAACCTCGTGCCAATAGCCATGTGAGGAAGTCATCTTGGAAGTGGATCCTCCAATCCCAGTCAAGCGTGCAGTTGACTGCAGCCAAGGCCAACATCCTGACTACGGTCTTATGAAAGACCCTTGAGCCAGGAATACACAGAGCCAAACTGCTCCTGGATTCTTAACTAATTGAAATTAGGTGAGATTATAAATGTTCATTTTTGTTTTAAGCCAGGAAGTTTGGAATAATACACCCTCTGACCAAGCAATTCCACCTTTGCGTAAAAACCTCAAAAAATGTGCATATACATGTGTGCACAAAGAGACGAGTAAAACACTGCTTCTAACAACACTGTTTGTTATAGTCTTAAATGGAAACAAACCAAATGTTCTTCAGTATTAGAATACTATACAAGAATGAAAACAAACTTCTGCTGCAAGCAAAACCACAGATTAATCTCATATGTATCATACTGAGAAAAGGAAGGCAGATACATAAGAGTGCAAGTTGTATGTTTCCATCAAATACTTTTAATAGCAGGTAGAAAGAGTCAAGGAGACAGAAATCAAAAAGTCAGTTCCTCTTTGAAGGGAATATAACTAGGAGAAAGTGTGAGAGGATCCTGGATGCAGCCACTTCTGTTTCCTGATCTGATCGGTGCTCATGTGGACAGGTTATTCTCATGAAAACTCACCAACTGATTTGTGCATTTTTCTGCATTTATGCTGTGCTCCAATAAATTATTTCCCTTGTAAATGATTTCTATGAAATTCATCTTTTCATCTCTCATAGCACTTCATAAAAAGTAGCTACTCTGAATATGTATTAAATAAGTAAGTTAAATAATAGGACATTTTAGATTATAGGACAAATAGGTGACACTTTCTAATAAATTTTTAAAAACAATATTTCAATTAACATTATTTGGTTCTCTATGAAGTGGAATATGTATGTATATACACAAACTTATATTCATACACACACCCATACATGTAGTTATGTTAACATTCTGGAAATAAAAAGGAAAACAAAAAATACCCTCAGATTAGATTAACTCTCTGAGTCCTAAGGGAATACTTTCTTTCTCACTTTCTCTATCATTTCATCTCCTGTTAAAAGAGATGTTATAATCTTGTGAATTTGAAACTCACGTGCTCACATTATTCTGCATATGGACATCTCTGTGATGACAAAAAAATCAAATAATAAATGAAGATTGCATCAGGGTCATTAATCAGTTAAATTTTAATCTTGTTTACTCTAATGCTGGAGTTAATTCCCCTAAGACTGCACTCCACTTACTTGTATTCAATAAACAGTGTAGCGGACTCACATAGCACTTATAAACTGGCATGTACAATTAGCATTTAATTATATAAACAATGAAACTCCACTTATCTAAGAATTATGTGACTATAATCTGCTATCATACAGGGTGACTGCAATCTCAGGAGTTGCTGAAGGAGACACCTGATCAGAAGTTCGTTAGGAACCAAAAACCATACGTTACCTTGGAATTAACTTAATCAGAGACATAAAGGACCTATATTCTAGAAACTATAAATCACTCTTGAAAGACATTGAGGAAGACATAAAGAGATGGAAAAATATTCCATGCTCATGGATCGGAAGAATTAACATAGTTAAAATGTCCATGCTACCCAGAGCAATCTATACTTTCAATGCTATCCCGATCAAAATACCACGGACATTTTTCAAAGAACTGGAACAAATAGTCCTTAAATTTGTATGGAAACAGAAAAGGCCCCGAATCTCCAAGGAACTGTTGAAAAGGAAAAACAAAGCTGGGGGCATCACAATGCCAGATTTCGAGCTGTACTACAAAGCTGTGATCACAAAGACAGCATGGTACTGGCACAGAAACGGACACATAGACCAATGGAACAGAATAGAGAACCCAGAAATGGACCCTTGGCTCTTTGGGCAACTAATCTTTAATAAAGCAGGAAAAAACATCTGGTGGAAAAAAGACAGTCTCTTCAATAAATGGTGCTGGTAAAATTGGACAGCTACATGCCAAAAGAATGAAACTTGACCACTCTCTCACACCATACACAAAAATAAACTCCAAATGGATGAAAGACCTCAATGTGAGACAGGAATCCATCAGAATTGTAGAGGAAAACATAGGCAGCAATCTCTATGACATCGGCCAAAGCAACCTTTATCAAGACACATCTCCAAAGGCAAGAGAAACTAAAGATAAAATGAACTTATGGGACTTCATCAAGATAAAAAGCTTCTGCACAGCCAAGGAAACAGTCAAAAAAACTAAGAGACAGCCCACGGAATGGGAGAATATATTTGCAAAGGACACCACAGATAAAGGACTGGTATCCAAGATCTACAAAGAACTTCTCAAACTCAATACACGAGAAACAAATAAACAAATCATAAAATGGGCAGAAGATATGAACAGACACTTTTCCAATGAAGACATACAAATGGCTAACAGACACATGAAAAAATGTTCAAAATCATTAGCCATCAGGGAAATTCAAATCAAAACCACACTGAGATACCACCTTACGCCAGTTAGAATGGCAAAGATAGACAAGGCAAGAAACAACAATTGTTGGAGAGGATGTGGAGAAAGGGGATCCCTCCTACATTGTTGGTGGGAATGCAAGTTGGTACAGCCACTCTGGAAAACAGTGTGGAGGTCCCTTAAAAAGTTAAAAATTGAACTACCCTATGACCCAGCCATTGCACTACTGGGTGTTTACCCCAAAGATACAGACGTAGTAAAGAGAAGGGCCATATGCACCCCAATGTTCATAGCTGCATTGTCCACAATAGCCAAATCATGGAAGGAGCCGAAATGCCCTTCAACAGGTGACTGGATTAAGAAGCTGTGGTCCATATATACAATGGAATATTACTCAGCTATCAGAAAGAACGAATTCTCAACATTTGCTGCAACATGGACGGCACTGGAGGAGATAATGCTAAGTGAAATAAGTCAAGCAGAGAAAGACAATTATCATATTTTCTCTCATCTATGGAACATAAGAACTAGGATGTTCGGTAGGGGAAGAAAGGGATAAAGAAAGGGGGGTAATCAGAAGGGGGAATGAAACATGAGGGACTATGGACTACGAGAAACAAACTGAGGGCCTCAGAGGGGAGTGGGGTGGGGGATTGGGATAGACCGGTGATGGGTAGTAAGGAGGGCACGTATTGCATGGTGCACTGGGTGTTATACGCAACTAATGAAGCATCAAACTTTACATTGGAAACCAGGGATGTACTGTATGGTGACTAATATAATATAATAAAAAATCATTAAAAAAAAAAAGTTGGCTAGGAAAATTTGAAACGGGGTGCCAGTCACATCAACAATAAGTATACATTGATTCACTAGACAGCACAGCAAGCAAAACTCATTGATTAACCACTACTTGATCATACAATAAATATTTATGTCTACCTTTTATGAATCAGACACTGATGAGTGCATGGGAGTTAACAATGGAGTGAAGTGTCAGTCTTTGGTAGAGCTAAGCAAAGTAGAGAAAACACATGCACACACACAGGTGTGTTAAACAGCACCATGACAAGTGCAACAGAATTCTCTGAAGACACAAAGAAGTAAGTGAGATATTGGCTGAAGGGAGAAAGAAAGCTAAATAAAACAGGGTGTATAGGAGTTTTCCAGAGGGTGGAGGGAAACATTTTAGGAGTAGTAAAAAAACCATTACGAGGGATGGATGCTCAAAACATCATGACATAGTAAGCATCTGGTAGCAATCCAGTATTCCAAACTGGTAGTTTACAAGGACCAACTGTGACAGAGGAAGAGGCAAGAGCATTAGGCAAGTTCTGTGCCATCAAAGATTTCATATGCCTCACACTAGGGAGCCTGGACTATATCTCAAAGGAAATGAGCCATTGAAGGCTTTAAGGGAGGCTAAAATCATAACTCTATTTTTCAAAAATCCTGTTAGCTTGGTTTTCCACCAAAATAGAGCCTGAGAGAAGGACATGTGATGGATTGTTTATTTTCAAGATGGTCTCAAAAGCCAGAGTGGGATTCCTGGGAAAATGAAGCAGGAAACGAGGAAAAAACATAAAGATTTAGTGTCAAGGTCACCATTATGGACAATGGGAGCTTGTTTCTGCTTAGGCCTCTTGAGAAATGTGCACGTTTCCCAGAATTATCTGCCTGAGTAATAGGAGGTAAGGGCATTTATTCATTGGCTCCTGTTCACAATGGGTCAGGGGTTGCCCCTGGGAGTCTTTAGTCTCTCCAACTTCTAAGCCCCACTTGCATTCCCTGAGTGAGCTCTCAGGTACAGCCCTAGGAGTGAAAGTAAAGATGTACCTGGGGAAGGCTGGTGGAGAGACCTGCTTTCCAGAGGATGAGAATAGTGATACCAGAGACATCTAAGACAAATCTTCTTGAGCACAGATTATTTGATGGCTGAGTACCAGCAAGCATAGTACCTTAGGACAGAAATGTGAGGGGAAAATGTAAGGACCAGGAAGGATAGCAGCCTTCCTGACTGTATTTGTAACACGTTAATAGGCAAACTTGACTTTTTTTTCTTAAACTTTACCAAATGTTGATTTTTGCTGGGTACTTAGCTTGGGTACTGTACATTGCAAATCCCAACAGACAGTATGATTGTCCTTAAGCAATATCTTAAATTTCTTTAACGGAAGGATCCCGGCACAGAAGTTAGATGGTGTCTGGTGGACATTTTACATGGTTAATTTCAATTTAATTTGCATTACAGCTCAGGACATAATTCTAGATGTGCTAAAACTTTAGCAGTTTTAGAAGTTTTATGTTTGGTGCCCTTATTCATTTGTCAATAGTTTGTCCAAAGCAACAATGGTTTCCTAGAGTTGAATGTTTACATCAGCATTTCTTACCACTCCATGCAAAGCTTTTCTATGGCACTTTGATTTATTTTTTTTTTACGGCTCATTCCCTTTATTTTACAAGCACCAAAATGGACAATCCTTCAGAATTTGCCAGAAAAATATTCAAACACAGAAGGACATGTTTTTCTTTTGATGGTGGATATTTACTCATTTGAGATGGAGTTTTGATAAGAATCTTCATTGTGCAGATATTAATAATGAAACTTAGCCAAGGCAATCGGGAAGTCTCCAAAACAAACGGTTCCAAAAAGACAGTGGATCAGATCTCTAATATTGTAAATATTGAATATTGGTAGTGCTTGATTCCCCTATCTTGAAGGTGAGTCATCAGAACATTAAAAAACTTGTCAAAGCAACGAACGGATATTTCAACACTCAATGTGTTGTTCCAGTTCCCTCTCTCTTATTCCTTCACTCTTCTTTTTGCATTTAGAGTCAGTTTTCTATGCCCCTATACATAAAGAATTTTATGAAAATAAGACAGAACATTGTGCTATGTTATAATTAAACCAAGTAGCCTTAAAGACTCCTCTTTAGACAATGGATCCTATTAAACAATTCTCACCATGTCTTCCTTTGGATAAACAACAACAACAACAAAACAGAAATGGTTCTCTAAAATCTATCATTTAAAGATTTCTTCAGTAGAATATCAAGATTCCCCATGACACAGCTTTCTTGAATTATTTTCCACTTTTTGTCTGAGTTTCTTATCATATTTCTTAGACATCATATTCAATATCACTACTTTCACGCCTAACATGTCCTATCACCACCAACTTAAGTACCTTTGTTTAGGTCTAGAGAGCAAGGCAGGATTCAGTCTACACTTCCCTATCCGTCTCAACACCTAATATCAAGTTCAGAATATGGAAACTGAATCTCTTTTTTCTAATACCTTCTCTTCCTGTCTGACATATATAATACCTTTTGATGTGTGTATCTTGTGACATACACACATCTTCGTTATGTAAAGAAAAACACACAAAAAGCCTTATCTGTTGTGGGCTGTATCTGATTATTTCTATACTCTAACCCTGCAACATTTGCTTTACCACCTATAAGTATGCTTGATAAATACTCAGTGAACAAATGAATGTACGGAGGAATGCACTATAACCTCCCAGTATATATTTCAACTTTGCAAAAAAAAAAAAATCACTGTCGCAATTTATTGAGGGTGATCAGATATTGATGTTTGGGAGGCCTGGTTAAACTGATCTAGCAGGGATCTTACTAAAACTGGATTTTATAAGTAAGTGCACAGATGGATTTAGGAGAAGGTTCAGAAGCCTAAATCTGGTCAAGCCAAGAATCTGCCAGGAGGAAATAGTATCTTTCCTCTTGTCAAACACCAATCTTGTTTTGGTTCTATATTTAATTTACTCTTTCCTCTTAAATATCAAATTTGTACTGCTTCTTTGTCTTTTGAGTCACAACAATTTCCAACTTCCTAGTTCTTAATTCAGAAACAAACATGATCACACTTCCACTAATCTAAAAAAAAAAAAAAATTATTCCTCCAGGAAAACTTTCTGGTTATCTATCACTTCTGGATGGATCTAGATTTTGCACATTTTAAAACTTATTACAATTTATGGGGCCCTTTGAGCAAAAAAAAAGAAAAGCATAAATACAAGTTTAGGTAAAGATAAATGTTTATTATGAAAAACAGAAATTTCCACAAATGAGCGAGGACTAGAATAATTAGTCCCTTTCTTCTGAGATCTCTTTGGGAATTTATCAGAGGTGTTTACATGGAAGTGTTTCCATTGCAACTAGGCATAGAATATTCCATATCTCTCAGCAATGCACTGCACTCAGGGGACCCATGCAGACGATTGTCCTTGAAGCCTAAGGTCATTATCTTCATGGAAAGTCAGCATTTGCTACTGCCTTGTTTTTCTCCTTGTGCTCAGAGCCGGGCCTCTAAAAGAAATATCTGATACTCTGCTTCCATTCCCTCCTCTCCTATTCATTCTGCTACTAACTGCAAAATGGAATCCACTTCTGCTGCCCCATTATAATTTTGCCTGAAATTCATTTGCAATTTCTTTCTTGACAAATCATGTTGATATTTTTCACTGCTAGTTGCCTAAACGTTTGTATTTGTACTTGGCCATCAGTTCTTTTTCCTTGACTTCAATGCTTTCTCCTGGTTAGCTTTCAGGTTCTTTTCTTAGTTTCCTTAACTGCTCTTTTTTATTTTATTCTTGGGATCTTTAAGTGTAATTTTACCTTACAATCTCTCTGCAGCTCTATTTTAATCCTATATAGTATATTCTTATGCCCCTATATAACATCTTATTTTTTCAAATGACTTCCTCTTCTGTCAAATCTCTATAAGTCCATATTTCTTTCCTAAATTCCGAGCGTTTATGCCCAAATGCTTGTGCAAAGTTCCCGAGGTGAGAACAGACTTGATTTATTTGTTCAAGGACTAACATGGAGGCTAGTAGGTCAAAACTAATGAGTGAGTAGAAAGGGGGCAGGAGATGATTTAGGAATGTTAGTTAGTATGGTATATTTCAATGGAATACTTGCAGCAGAGTCGTTAACAAAATGCTTTCAGTTGTTTATTATTTGTATATCGTCACTTCCAGACTAAACTCCTTGAAAGAAGAAACTATATTCTCCTTGCCTCTGCCTTCCCAGTACCGTTTTACTTGCACACATTTCACTGAATGAATGTATGAATGAATATATGAATGAATAGAAGATTTCCATGAAACTTGCTCTGTATGATTCAAAAATAGATGACTCCTGGTAAAATACCTGTAACATTTATCTTATAAGAATACAAGAGAGAATTCTTATAAAATTTCAAACAGAAGTGCATATCTTCTTTTGATTTTAAATAAGTCCATGACAGAGCTAAGTGAGATATTGACCTTTAAAAAGTATTCTATTTGCTTTCTGAATTTCATTAAACATACAATTGAGTTGTAAAATTATATCAGAAATATGTAAACTTTCTCAAAATGCCTATAATATAAAATTGGTAAACTGAAAATTTTAGCAATAAATTGCCCTCTTGTCTAGAGTACTGAATGAAGAATTTTCCTTCAATAGTCATATATATTTGATTACTTAAATGGTGAGGAAGAAATGCTAGATCCTGTCTACATGTTTTACATTTTCAATAGAGAAATAGAGATGCTGTCGTTCCATAATAATTCATAGAAGATATAAACATTTCTAAAATGATTTAAGCCTTATAAAGCCATTACTTATACTACAATGACCTTTAATATAACTATAAACCGATTGAGCACCAATCATTCTCACCTCCTACATTTTTTATGAATTCTGGCAAAATAAAAATAAAATAGCAATGCGATTATACTACCACTTTTGTATTTATAGATACTAAACTCCTCCTGAAAACCAAGAAGTATGGATAGCATACTAAAAATAAAAAATAAAAAAATCTCCGAACACCATCTTTAACAATCTAGGAGTCAGAATATCCCACAAAAACCTGGAATAGGGGCGCCTGGGTGGCACAGTGGTTAAGCGTCTGCCTTCGGCTCAGGGCGTGATCCCGGCGTTATGGGATCGAGTCCCACATCAGGCTCCTCCGCTGGGAGCCTTCTTCTTCCTCTCCCACTCCCCCTGCTTGTGTTCCCTCTCTCGCTGGCTGTCTCTATCTCTGTCAAATAAATAAATAAAATCTTTAAAAAAAAAACCTGGAATAAAAATAAGTATGGCCAAATCATAAATAGTAGCAGGATTTGTGCAAAATGAGTAACTATATGGTGGGAGCAGCTGAGAGGGGAGGAAGGCACTCGAATTTGGTTTCCAGATTATTTAGCTCGGTAGATCGGTGCAAGGGAAAAATGGATGGCAGCTGCCAAGATGCAGAGCTGCAGTCGTGCACCTAGTTATTTACTTTGTGTGGAAGGAAAGCAACTTGAAGTGAGAATGTGCATGGGTTCATGGTAGTGGCTGAGGGCCCGGTCATCTATTGGAGAGCTGGAAGGAAAAAGACTGGATGATCAGAGACGAAGAAGTCAGGGATAGAGGCACGTGGATGGAAGGAAGAGGGTGAGCATCAAGAGTAAAATTGTCACACCACCTGTTAACAACCACCATGACAGAGTCACTGACCAATCAAGTGGATAAAATGATTTGCCCAGTTGGTGTTATTCAACATTTGTCACCAGCCATTCTGGAACTGGTATGACTGATGGTCAAATGGAAGGAGTGGCTGAAGTGGCAGAGGAAGAAGCCACACGGGAGTCCAACAGTATGGATTCCTATTTACAAGGTGCTTCTACCTACACTTGGCTCTGAATTTTCAACTTGCCAGCCACAAAGACCAGTATTGAGCCTCTAATAGGATATAATTCCTCCAGGAGATAAAATTGGCCACTTGGAAATAAATCCCACTAAAATTTAGGCACCTTCTACGTTGGTGATATTTGTAAAGACCCAGTGGTGAGATATCCCTTTCCATGTGATTTTTTCTTTGGATTTTGGTATCATATATCTCATTTAGGCATGCTACTTAGATTTTGATAAGATCACTAACCCAAAGGCTGCCAGTTCTGAGTAGGATTCACAACAGGAAAAATATCTGCAGTAAGTCCAGGCTGCCATACAAGCTACTCTGCCACTTGAGTCATGTTGCCCTGCAAATCTGATAGTTCTTGAATTGTCTGTGGAAGATATGAATGAAGTATGGATTACGTCACAGCATTTATAGGTGACTCATAGTACAAACCTCGGGTCTGAGAGAAAAGCAATTTTCTACCCATAACTATTCTCCTTTTGAAAAATAGTGTTTGGCTTACTACAGGGCTCACTAGAGACAGAACACCTGACTATAGGCCAGAATGTCACCATGTTACCTGTAATGCTCATTATGAATTGGGCATTTTCTGAGCTATCCAGCCATCAAGTTAAGTATGCATGGTAGCATTTCATCATCAAATGAAAGTGGAAGACACTTTCACATATATGAGACAGACTTTGAAAATTCTAAAAGTATAAGTAAGTTTCATGAATAAATAACAGATATGTCAATGACCCACGATCATGTCCTATCCTCTCTCCCTCTTCACCTGCATCTGTGGTCTCAAGTGGAATTCCTTATGACCAATGACTCAGAATGAAAAAAATCTAGCCCTGGCAGCATATCTACCTTTACAATCCCACTAGAGTATCCATGAAGGACAGTCCTAATAGAAAGTTCTCTAAGTAGGCACTTGTCTTTTTATTAATAGGCAATTTTTAGAACAGTTTTAGGTTTAGAGAAAATTGAGGATAGGTTAAAGACAGTTCCCATATAACTATTCTCTTCCCACCCGTCACCCCTTTTTATACTCAGCCCTGTAACTAACATATTGCTTTTGTGTGGTACCTTTGTTACAACTGATGAACTGATATTGATACATTATTTTTAACTAAAGTCCAAGTTTATATTAAGCTTCACTCTTTGCATTATACACTTCTATGGTTTTGACAAATGCATAATGTCATGTATCCATCATTACAGTATTATATAGAATAATTTAACTCTCTAACAGTTCTAATCTCCACCTATTCACCTAGAATCCCTGAAAAACACTGATATTTTGCCATATCTATAGTTTTGACTTTTCCAGAATGCCATATAGTTGGAATTGTACACTATGTACACAGCCTTTTCAGATGGGGTTCTTTTGCTAAGTAATACATCAAGAGCTGAGATGGACAAAGCTGAACTGCCAGGTGTTAAGGTGGTCATTTAAGGTAACAAGCCAAAATGAAAACTAACAGTCAAGCCTTTAATCACTTATGACAATGGATTAGCAAGGGGCTCACGAGGATAAAGCACCAGTTCCCTTGTTCCACTGGAATATTTTCCCCATGGAATGGTGCCAGAGGAAAGTCATATGTATCAGTGCAGATGGGAGAATCTACCAAGGGAGCCCTGAATAAAAGGCTCCTGCTGTTTTATGGACCTGGAGCAGAGGAGGGGAGCTGGGGAGAAGGAAAAGGCTAGGAGTGGAAAAGTACTGAATATGGAGTCAGAATGGAGAAAGATGTTGCAAGTCCCTCCAATAAAGTGGTCATGGCAGAAGCATCTGAGAAAGGCCTCAGCAAAGGGCTCCCTATAAGCAGGTCTCCAAAATGAAGTGTTTGGGCTAGGAATGTAGATATGCATAAGAGCATGGCCAGCTGGGGTAGGGAGTGGGGAGGCTCTGAGCACTTGATGGTAATTCTCTTTAGACTGTGTATTAAGTCGGGTGTGGGGAAAGCAGCTTTCCCTCATGAGGCCTGCCAGATAAGGGCTTTTCGACTGACTAAGGTCAAGACTGAAAGGTAGTACCTATGATTTTGGCCTGGAGATGGACTCTTCAATATATCTTTGAAGTTCTTCCAATATCTTTTCTTGGCTTGATAACTCCTTTTTTTTAAAATTAATGAATACTATTCTATTGTATAGCTATACCAGTTGTTTATCCATCCACTTTTTGAAGAACATCCAGTTTGTTTCTAGTTTTGGGGAATTATGAATAAAGTTGTTATAAACATTCAATGCACATTTTGTGCCAACTAAAATTTGAGTAAATACCTAGGAGGGTGATTGCTGGATCATATGTTAAGACTATGTTTGGCTTGTAAGAAACTGCCAAACTTTCTTCCACAGTGGTTGTGCCATTCCACATTTTCACCGGCAATGAGCGAGAGTGACTGTTGGTCCACATCCTTGCCAGTATTTGAAATTGTCACCATTTTGAATTTTCACCATTTAGTCATTGTTTTAAGTTGCAACTCCAAAATTACATGTTGTTATAGACTGGATGTTTGAGTCCCCATAAAATTAATATATCAAAATGCTATTCCCCAATGTGATGGTATTAGGAGATGGGCCCTTTGGGAAGTAAATTAAGATTAGATGATCAGGGCGCCTGGGTGGCACAGCGGTTGGGCATCTGACTTCGGCTCAGGGCGTGATCCCGGCGTTATAGGATCGAGCCCCACATCAGGCTCCTCCGCTATGAGCCTGCTTCTTCCTCTCCCACTCCCCCTGCTTGTGTTCCCTCTCTTGCTGGCTGTCTCTATCTCTGTCAAATAAATAAATAAATTAAATATTTAAAAAAAAGATTAGATGATCTCATAAGGGTGGAACCCTCATGAATGGGATGAGTGCCACATAAGAGTCATAAGACATTGTTTCCTCTCTCTGTTCTATGTCATGAGATGTTATAAGAAGTTGGCAGTCTGAAACTTGAAAGAGGTTCGTTACCAGAACACTCCCTCACTGGTACCTTAATCTCAGTCGCCAGCCTCCAGGACTGTGAGAAATAAATTTTTGTTGTTTATAAGCCACGTGGTCTAAAATAGTTTATTTAGCAGCCTGAAAAGACACGTGTGATATTGAGCACCTTTCCATATGCCTCTTTGCTGGGTGTGTATCTTCTTCAGTGAGGTGTCTGTTCAGATCTTTTGATCATTTTTTATTATTGTTGTATTTTGAGGGGCTTGTTTATTTGTTCATTTGTTTGTATTTTTTAGATAGCAGGGCTTTCTTAGATTTGTGTTTTGCAAAAAAATTGTCTCCATCTACTGCTTGTTTTCTTTTCTCTTGACAGTGTCTTTTATAGTCTTAAGTTTTTAATTTTAATGAAATCCAAATTATCATTTTTCCAAGAATTATACTTTTAGTGTTGTATCTAAAAACATCACCAAGCCCACAGCCACCTAGATTTTTCTCTTATGCTATCTTCTATAAATTTTATTATTGTACATTTTACATTTAAGTCTGTGATCAATTTAGAGTTAATTTTTGTGAAGGGTGTGAGGTTAGGGTCAAGATTCATTTTTCTGCATGTGAATGTCCAGTTATTCCAGCACCATTTTTTGAAAAGACTATCCTTTCTCCATTGTATTGCCTTTGCTTCTTTATGAAGTATCAGTAGACTATATTTCTGTGGTCTATTTCTGGACTCTTGATTCTGTTGCATCAATCTGTTTGTCTAGTCTTTCACCAATTTCACACTGTCTTTTTTTTTTCTTAGATTTCATTTATTTATTTGACAGAGAGAGAGGCAGCGAGAGAGGGAACACAAGCAGGGAGGGTGGGAGAGGGAGAAGCAGGCTTCCCGCTGAGCAGGGAGCCTGATGCAGGGCTTGATCGCAGAACGCTGGGGATCATGCCCTGAGCCAAGGCAGACACTTAACGACTGAGCCACCTAGGTGCCCCTCACACTGTCTTGATTAATGTAGCTTTGTAATAAGTCTTTAGTCAGGTAATATTATTTCTTATGCTGTTCTCCTTCAGCAATGTATTGTTTACTGTTTATTGCCTTTCCATGTAAACTTTAGAACCAATTTGTTGATACCTACAAAATAATCTTCTGGGATTTTGTTATCATTTTGAATCATATATTAAGTTGAGAATAGCAGGGATAATATTGAGCAATGCACAGGATTTTGCATTTTGCTTGGAAAGGTAGAGACAAGAATTTACACTGAATAATCAGCAATGGCCAATAGTTTGGCTGATGGTTGGGAACTTGGAAGAAACACAAGGGGGAAATTAGTTAAAAGATCTGAGAAAAAAGTATATAAATAAAACTTTCAGACAGGTTCAGGGTTTGGAGATATTTGTGCCCATGAAAATTCTCATCAAAAAGCAACTTCAGCAAAGGAGGATTTTAATAATAAAATGGTTAAAATGACTTATTCTATAGATATGTCAATCATCTAACTTCACCTTGCTCAAAGACTCATGATGAAGTGGCCATGTTGGCAAAGATAGAGAAAAGTTTTGCATGGTCTTAGCAATATAGATTTCCACTCACCAAAGACCAGTCTAGCTTCAGCCACTGCTATGACTCCAATATGTGACATTACAATCAACCAATTCTGAGCCGCTGATATGGCACCGTTCCCCACGTGATCAGTCAGACAGCTGGTGTCAGATTGATTACACAGGGCTACTTCCATCAAGAAAGTCGCAATCTTCGCAACTTTTGTTTCTCTCTGGGATAGACATTTCCTCTGGATATGAATTTACTTTCCTTGACCACAATGCTTCTGCCAAAACCATTATCTGCGGACTTCTGGGATGTTTATTTGTTGTCATGTTTTTCCACATAACATTGATTATAACCAAAACAAAGCAAAACAAAGAACTCATCTGATAGCAAGTAAAGTGAGACAGTGAACTCATGCTCATGAAATTTATTAGCCTTAACCGCACGTCCCATAATCCTGAAACTTCCAGCCTTATAGAACATCGGGATAGCCTTTTTGAGACTCCGTTGTAGTGCTCGGTAGGGCACACTGCTTGCAGGGCTACAGTAATGTCCTCTGAGATGCAGTATATGGCCTAAATTGGAAACTGACAAATATGCTGTTTATCTCATATCTAGGATTCGTGGGTCTGGTCATCAAGGGGGTAGAAACAGTAGTGGCTCTGCTCACTAATACCCTAGCGAGGCATTAGCAAAATTTGACCTTTCCATTACCACTACTTCGGATTCTACGTGGCCAGAAATCTTAGTTTCCAAAGGAAGAAAGCTTCATCGGGGACACAGCATGCCTCTACCAGGGCTCATAGCAGTGGCTCTAATAAACTGGAAGAAGACAGTGCTACCTGACCACTGTGTGCTTCTCATTCTAAGACACCTAGAGGGAAAAGGTAGGGAGGTGGTCCTCAATCTTCTGTGCCAATTGGTCCTGACTACCAAGGAGAGATTGGATTGCTACTACACAATGAACATAAGGGGGAGTTTGCCTGGAATGCAGAGGTCCCCTGGCCTGCTTCTTATTATTCATGGGACCTTGTGATTAAAATCAGTGAATAACTGTAACAATCCAATAGGAAAAATGTTAATGGCTCAGACTTTCCAGAAATTAAGGTTTTGTTATCCCATCAGGCAAGGAACTAAGTCTAGCCAAGGTGCTTGCTAAAGGCAAATGGTATAAAACATAGGTAGTGGGGAAAGGGTAGTTTTAAATACCAGCTACAACTGTATGATCAGTTGTAGGAACGAGGA
Source organism: Ailuropoda melanoleuca (assembly GCF_002007445.2). Taxonomy (NCBI): domain Eukaryota; kingdom Metazoa; phylum Chordata; class Mammalia; order Carnivora; family Ursidae; genus Ailuropoda; species Ailuropoda melanoleuca. Next base: position 73,317,126 of record NC_048218.1, read on the forward strand.
CTGCCATAGTTATGAGCACCTGCTTCTCATTTTCATATGAATACCTGTATGCATATATTAATCATTTTTTCATGTTGTCTTCTCCCATCCCTATATCATATAACATAAAATGTGGTAGTGGCAATTAAATTTGTATCTACATTCTTAAGTCGTAGGATATCAAATGGAGAACATGACTCGGCTAGAACAGGAATAAGCATCACCCAAAGAGCGATAAAGGGATGATGTATCCTCTGCTGAGGAAGAAGTTGAATATTTGGGGTGTAAGAAGGATATGTGCATTATGTTTGGCGAGGATATGATTTTTCTGTTGACTTATTCGAAATTAAATTAACTACAGTTTTCTTATATATACTGTTATAGTTTTACCTCTAATGTTACTTTCTAAACAATATCTTCTTTCTTCTACCATTTAGTGGCCCCACCCCTCTTTTCACACACACACACACACACACACACACACACACACACACACTAAAATATTAGAGAGACACATACATGTATAGGAGCACCTTAACTAAAAGAGTTTTTGACTGGTTTCACCTCTGCATTCTCTCCAAAAGACGAGTACCCTAGCTTGGTCTTACTTCTCTTCAAATGCTTCCTGCCCGACCTACCTAACCAGCCCTTCCACCTACCACAACTCCAGCACCGACTGAGATCCAACTTTCTTTCAGTTGAAGCATTTCTCTACTGTTATTTTTATTAGTTTATCAGATTAATTTATACCCAACCCCTTTTAAATCTTTAGTATTTCCTGAGTTGGGATTTCAGATGGGAGCCTGTAGATTTTATTAATTCACAATCTTGCCAAAAACCCTAATTTCTTTTCTGATACAGACATTCTTTGTGATGATTAAAAACAATATCATCAAAATTTTAAAACTCTTTCAGCATTACTTCATTCAGTTAAATATGTAAATAATGCTACTGCTTATCAACAATCAGGTCAATGAGGTTAGGGTGAAAAAGTGGTAAAATAATACTGCAAATACATGTTAATGCAAAGTACAGGTCAAATTCTATTAAAATCATACAGACTTGCCAAATTTGTTGTGTTCTTGAATGTTAGAAAACAACAAGCAGAAAATATTAGGTACAAAAGCAAAACAAAATGTTGAAGTGTCATTTTTTAAAAGTTTAAAACCTGATATACAAATTAGAGTAATGCATGCCACAGATTGGTTAATTCATGGTTCGAAGAGCACTGGAGGAACAAAAAATGTATATAGTCTTTTGGGAAAATCATATCAATTAATTTTGCAAGTTAGAGTCTTATAGGACAGTAAACATGTGGAGCTGCCTTTTCTACAAGGCAGAATTCATTTTTATCTCTACTTGATTAAAAAAATAGTAGGTAATATCTCAGAATCGGGGTCTTAATCAAAAGGTCCCCTAGATAGTTAAATAATTTCTAGGAAGCCCAGTTAGACAATGTTCTTGTATCACAATGAAAAGACATGCAATCATACTCGCCTTGTTTCCAAATTTTGGATATTTATTTCAACAATATAAAATTGTTTCACAGTCTTATAAATCAACCATATTCTACTTCTCTTTATTCTTTTCAATCCCTGACATTTTTATTTTAAGTATTTAATTTAATCTTAGATAATAAGAATCTCTAAATAGTAAATAAGGCTACTAATGTTGACAGCTAGAGATAGGGCTTTTTCTTTCTTTCTTTTTTTTTTAAAAGATTTTATTTATTTATTTGACAGAGATAGAGACAGCCAGCGAGAGAGGGAACACAAGCAGGGGGAGTGGGAGAGGAAGAAGCAGGCTCATAGCGGAGGAGCCTGATGTGGGGCTCGATCCCATAACCCTGGGATCATGCCCTGAGCCAAGGGCAGACGCTTAACTGCTGTGCCACCCAGGCGCCCCGAGATAGGGCTTTTTCTAAACCTTAGTTCCTGATCCCATCAAGAGTTATTTGTGTATTTAAAATAATTTCTCCACCGTCTTTATAGTTCTCTCTCTTATTTTTCCTGCAACCTAGGGCATTGGTGCCTGTCTAATTTTTGCACTATTAAGGTAAGCTTTCCTTTTTCCTCTAATGAGCTAATTTATTTTTTTCAAGACACTAATCTTATTAAAAATAATGTTTTATCTTACGTTCCCTTAATTTTGCTTCTTCAAAATAAAATGCATGGAAAATTTAGTTGCATATCTAATATTTAATTATCATGATAAGATAAATATTCAATGCTCTTTTTACTTTTTACTCTCAGTACTAAATGAAAAATTATAATCCCTTATGTAGCTTTAAAGAAATGATGATGATGAGGAGGATGATGATGTTTAACCTGAGTACAGCACTCAGAATTTACCCATGTTTTCACTTTCCATGTCTCATATAATTCCAGTCAATTCCCCCTACAATACTTAAAGATAGACTAGACCAACAGATGATCCTCTCTACATAGGCATTAACAGTGAGACTTGCAAAATAAGTGAATTTACTCCTTTACCAGTAAACTCTAGAACTACTAATCACATACAGATCCTTTGCATCCAAATTCTATTCTTTTTCCAATATGTCACATTCTGTGAAAACACTTTCTAAACTGCAAACTGCTATACAAATATGCAGAGTTATCATTTCAACACTTATTCCTTTTCTTTTGTCTAACTCTAGGCTACGGTGTATATTCATTCACCTAGCAGAAAGAAGTTAGATAAGATGTGTTTGTACATGTGTATGTGTGGCTACGCATAAGAGGCTAAAAGTGAAACTTTCCCCCTAATTTGTTAAACCAGTAAATTAGACTTTCCAATTTATGAAACCGTTACTGAAAACACAAGCCCTGATGATGCTGATACCTATCTCAAATTTATATAAGGAATAAAATAGGTCTATAAGATAACTCAGCAAAACACTCCCTGGAGAGAACTTAATATGAAAGAGGCTGTTCCTGCTCGACAGCATGCCCCTCTTTATAAGATTAGTGGTGGATTATATAATTTCTGTGTGATTTAATGGATTACATAAAGAAGTAACCTAAATGGTGTTTGACTGTAAAGAAAACAAACAAACAAAAAGTAAAACCATTCTAAATTGCAATCAGCATAGCAATCATTAGCATCTTCAACTGCAGCAAAAATTTGACTCTGTAAAAATGAGAATCTGACTTATTCTCCAAACATGGTGCTCCACAGCCCATCTTTAGCTTGGCATTTACTGCTGGGATTACCATAGGCAACCAGCTGCTCTCTACTATAGGGAAGGAGGCCAAGACTCAGTTGGAAACAATCAAAGACAAAAATCCTGCTGTTTAAGAATAAGTGAGAATCAGAGAATCAAGAAAACTTCAAAGAGTTTCTGGAAATCAATAAATGGACAGTTTTGAATGAATAACTGGGTTTTCACCCTCTTCTGTATTTTTTTAAACAAATTAGGCATTGACATTTATAAAAGCTAGTTTGAAATGATTTTGCAAGCGTAAGAAAACTCTATTACTTCTTTTTCAAAGAAAAAATAAACTTGTGTTTTTTCAGATTTTAAAGTATAGAGTTAACACAATCCAGCTATAACAAATTTTTAGTCCTTATTTATGGTCTGACTGTCCCACTTTTTGTTTTTGCTCTTCTCTCAACCTCAATAGTTCTTTACTTTTTATTGTGACATTGGAAACTTTGAAAGTATGATGAAAACTATGGTCCCTAACCTTGGGAGCAAATGCATAAACATATAAAATTACATAATCAGGTTATGAGTCCCTAGAATCCTATCCTTTAAGTCCGGCTAAAGAACATTTACTGCACCTTTAATGTTCTTTTATCCTTTGCCCGTCAAACTCCAATTCAACTTTCAAGACTCAATCCAAAATGCCACCCCTGAGAAGTCTTCTCCATTTCTATCTCTCTATGCAAGTTGACATTTATTATTCCCTCCATTACGCTTATACCTTTATTATAACCCTTTAATCATTTTCCTTACCTTCCTTCCTTCATTCAACATTTATTAAATAGGCACCATAAAACTAAAATGAATAAAACAATTTCTGTCCTCAAGGAACTCTTGCTGCACTGATAAGACTTACACAAATGTGTGACCATGTGAGATAAGTGCTAATATATACTGCAGGAAATGCCATGAAAGTACAGGGAAAAGGATCCCCAGTGTTTCTAATCAGTATACTGAGTCATATTTATGGAGTTCTGCAATTTACCAAAAACTCTCCAAAAACTCATCTTCATTTAATACCCCCAACTTTGCCAGTTGCACCAATATTAATAACAATTAAACTTACAGTTGATAAAATAAATTGAGAGACATGAAAATATTGTACAGAATGACCTAGCTAATAATAAATGAAACTACGATTCAAAGTAATGTCTTCTGGAGCCCCTGGGTGGCTCAGTCATTAAGCGTCTGCCTTTGGCTCAGGGCGTGATCCTGGTGTTATGGGATCAAGCCCCACATCAGACTCCTCCACTGGGAGCCTGCTTCTTCCTCTCCCACTACCCCTGCTTGTGTTCCCTCTCTCTCTGGCTGTCTCTCTCTCTGTCAAATAAGTAAATAAAATCTTAAAAAAAAAAAAAGTAATGTCTTCTGACTCCAAAGCCAATACTTTCTTTCATACTGTGGAAGGTTTTCCCTAGCCTGGTGTAAGTCAGTATAAATCATGTGTCCATTTTGCTACTACATTATAAGGTTCTTGGGCTAAAGTACCACATCTTTTTTCATTTTATAGTGGAGGGAGTAATAGGTGATAAGAACTGAGGTTAGGGATGGGAGAAACCCAGGAAGGACATTTTGGTCTATTTGGGGGGCTTTCATTTTTATCTTGAGTTAGTCAAAAGTCATTCATAGGTTTTGAACAAATTAGCAAAAATTTCTATTTGTAACTTTAAAGGGTCAGTGACTGTGAAGAATAGACCACAGGCAGTCTAGTTAGAAGATTTTACAACACCGTGCTACATGAAATTTGATGGCAGCTGGATCTAAGTGTCATTGGTAAATATGGTAAGAAGTGGTCAAAGTCAAAATATATTTCATTTTATTTTTTTTAAGATTTTATTTATTTATTTGACAAAGAGAGAGAGAACAAGTAGGCAGAGCAGCAGGCAGAGGGGAGAGAGAAGCAGGCTCTCCACCAAGCAAGGAGCCCAATGCGGGGGTCGATTTCAGGGCCCTGGGATTATGGCCTGAGCCAAAGGCAGTTGCTTTAACCAACTGAGCCACCCAGGCAACCTCAAAATATATTTTACATATAGAGATGAGATCAATTGCTGATAAATTTGGTCTTGAGAGAAAGAGAAGAGTCAAGAATATCTTAAGGTTAAGAGTATTTGTTTGAAATGGGAAGCCTGAGCATTGCAGTTTGAATGGAACAGTAAAATAGAGTTTATTTTTAGATACGTTAAGTTTGACCTGCCTACTGGACAACCAAATGGAGACTCCAAGTAGTTGGATATAAGACACTGGAGTTCTGGAGAGAGACTCAGACTCCATTTAAAAATTAGGAAGTGGTCAACATATAGATGGCATATAGAATTGCTTACCAAGAGAAGAATTTTAGGGATAGAAGTGATGAGGTCAGGGAAAATAAAACAAAATTAGAAGTGACATAAGAAGACACAGAAGGGGCAATGCCTGGCCAAAGGAAGAAATGCTTTCAAGAAATGGGTGACCCCTTGTTTCAAATATTTGTTATGTTGAACTTTTTGAAGACTGTTGCATTACCAAGAGGTATCATACCATGACCAGAGCAGTTTCACTGAAACGAAGGGAATAAAAGCTAACAGGAATAGGTTCAAGACAAAATGGAAGGAGAAAGATTAGAGACGGTGACCCTGTTACATGATGATTTCTGAGCCTCAGGGTATTCTAGCACCAAGTGACCAGAAAGTACATTAAAATGTGGTAGAGCTGAAGACTAAGATTATAAGATAGAAGTCATTTCTCCTTCAGTCTTGACCACAGGGATCTCATTCATCTAGCTACATTTATAGACTGTGTGTTCTGTGCAAGACTCTGGTTATAGATTTACATAAATGAATTCAAAAATTTAGCAGACAAATGTGTATTTAAAAATTAACTAAAGCCAGTTGGAAATTTTTCCCGAAGTTCAAACACCAGAGCCAATGACTTTACCGACAAGAGATCCTCCTGGAATCTCAAGTAGAAATATTTCAATTTTACTTTACATGAAATGCTAAAAGTCTTAATTATTTGGTTTCCCAGCCCATAAAGGATTAGAAACAGATTATTAGACTGAGGTTGTCAATAAGAGAATTAATAAAATGTGAGAGTTTGGTTGCAAAAGTGGCAAGATATTTTAAAATTAAGTGGTAGTTAAAGGAATCAAAGAGCAGAACAATTGGGCCCATTTGGAGGAGGGAAAAGCTAATCTATATTCCTTACAAGGCCCTAAAAAGACATGAAATTAATACTACCAAAATTTTCAGTTACTATGTCATCTCTTCAACGAAGTCAAAGAATATCTAAAATGGGATGATCCATGTTAGTTACTTTTATATTGAAATGTATTGGTTGGCCTTCATTTCTTCTTTCTTCCTTCTTTTCTTTTCAATGTCTTATAGATGAGCTATTCACAAAAATATTTGAAACTCATATTCCAGCTGTCTGGGGTATTTGAAGAATTACTATACTATTACTTATGAGTATTGCCTCGTTCTCTCAAAAACATTCTCCATAACTCAATGTAAAATTCCATTCTCGAAAACAAGTATTATTTATACTCATATTTTAAAATTATCTCTAATTAAAACATATTTGTTGTTCTGACTGATAGAAATCATATAATTTTATAACTTAGAGCTCAATATCAGTAGGATTTTTAGAAGACTGTAAATAATGTGAAAAACTTCATAAATGCAGTTATTCAAAATGATTAAAATAAAGGTTTTTCTTTAGAAGAAAACAAAGCAAATTATCATTTATTGAGGACTTAGGATGGGTCAGACTAAGCTGTCATATATCTTACCTACATATTATTTACATACTTTAGCATTCCATTTTATAGATTTTTTACATTGTAAAATGCAGAAAAACTGTGACTTCACGAGAACACATTGCTAATGTGGGAAGCTAAGTCTGTGCCCAAATCTACTTCCAAAGCCTGTCTTTTCATGTTGCTGAAGTAAGTTTTTGCCATGTGGGAAATTCAGACACATAAAACTTCACTTCATAATAAAGTCAGAAATACAGATACTGCTGTTGCATTCATCAATTTACAGTGGTTCTCCAACTTTAGTGTTCTTCAAATTTGCCTTGAGTGCTTATTAAACACAGATTGCTGCTCCCTCTCCAAGTTTTTCATTCACTAGATCTGTGGTGGGGATGAAAATGTATACATCTAACAAGTCCAAGATGATGTTTACATTGCTGGTCTGGTGGCCACACTTTGAGACCACTGGCCCATTAATTCCTTCAGTACCCCAACAGTGAACAAACACTTGTTAAGTGTTTTAAGTGAGATGACCAGTGTATTAACTCAATAGGGGAAATTCTTACACAATGGACAGTATATCAAGTAATCATGCTGTACACTTGAAAGATCTTACAATTTTATTCATCAATATTACCTCAATAAAGCTGGGGGGAGAGAAAGTTTACGTGTTCATATTGTACCCTAGACCTACGGAACAGTCTCCTGAGGGAGGACCCAGGAGTTAATATACAGGCAGTAAAGTGATGCTTGGTGGCCTCATTTCATGGAGGAGGGAATTATGAGGCTCTCAGGATGATCTAGTGATAGAATAAAGGTTGGACTCAAGTCGGAATCTAATTCCCATTGGTCAAAGTCCTCTCCTATTTCATGGTTTCCCCCATTCTTTCCCAGCTGATCTATTTTCTTTAAATTTTGATCTTGCTACTTTCAATAGCACCTTTGCTTATTTCCCTTTTACTTCAAATTCTAGAAGGAGGTAGTTTCCACTAACAGAATATGGATCAATGAGAAATGTTCTTAGGAGTTCAAAATAAAGTAAGTCAAAGGGTTAGAATCCATATTCCCTTTTATGGTTAATTCATCAAAATCTTTGATCTTAAAACCTGTTTATTCAGATGAGAATCCCATAAATGGACACTGGGATGAGGACTTCCCATGCAAATGGTTGTTAAAGGAGCCATCCTAGGAAAACAGTGAGTAAGGGAGTGGGAGAAGCAACATAGGGAAAAGGAAAGATCAGGCAAGGATGCAGTTTTAGGCAAAGTACAAGCCTCAGCTTGTTCCCACACAAGAGCTCAGACAGTAAATTATCCTTTGGTGTTTTTCCCTGTTTGAGGCAAGGAAGCTGGCTTTTCAACTCTCACACCAGTTAGTTACTTAAGAGGCCATCCTACAGGGATATACATTTTCAGGTATTTCAGAATCTGCTGTCCGGCAAAGAAAATAGAGAGAGCAAAGGCATTTGGGTCCTGGGGAAAGTGCACACAAATGTGGTATAGGGATCAGAGGAATGTGGGCAGAGCACCACCAGTGTGCTCTAAGCCATAGGTCTATCTTTAGCTGCCCTTATGTCCACTGCTCTGAAATCTAATGGTTCATAAGATGCTGACAGTATTTTTTTTATCTCTAAAATATCTTTACTTTTTGATTCCCATTGCCACTGTTGTAATTAAGGATCCTTTTGCCTCTAATAGTAACTCCTTCAAATTCTGGACATAAATGTTTCTAAATGTTTCTCTGTAATCACTCACACATTTTGTATAACCATATGAGTGATTTCCATGAGGAGTAGTTTCACTGTTGCTTCTCTTCATATAATAAAGTTCTGATCGTGTCATTTACTTACTCAGAACTTTTTATTTCTCACCGCAGCTGATAGAATGAAATCTGACTGCCCTGGGTGTTCCTGCAAATCCTCCACAATCTAAACCTAGCCTATCTTTCCTGTAGAGTATCTCTCCATCTCAACAAAGATGCTATATACCAACCATTCCCAAGACTCTCATTCTCTGAAAAAGTCTATGCACTATTAGACCTTCATGCTTTTAACTATTCTATTTGCTCTCCCTGGTGCATCCCTGCCCATGCCCCATTTCCATTCACTGAAATTTCACCTATTCTTCACGGTCCAAATGAAATACTATCTCCTCTGTGAACCCTTGGTTAACCTCCAGGCAGGATTAATTACTACCCAACCCCTTCTCTTGGTGTTCCTATAGCACATTCAACATACACTTCTTCTTCTTTTTTTTTTTTTAGCTTTTATATTTGAGTTTATTCTTCATTTAACTTTTAAAACACTACTATAGTTGACTATTAAAACAAAAACAGTAGCAAGTAGTGAGCTATGATTATAGTCCTTCATTCATTCACTACTGCATATAAAATGCCAACAGTGTTATTCACTGGCTCCATTAAGAGGTCTGATGCTGAACACCACCCCTCAGATGATGTTCATCATCCTCATACGCTTCCCCATTGTAATGGCGCCAGCCTTCCTGACTTGGATCAAAGTCGACCAGTTCCACCTGGTCCTTCTTATAAGTCTCTTCTACTTCTACTTCCTTCCTCTCAGGTAGGAGTTTTTCCAGCAAAGAGAGTTTATCAGGAGAGAGAAAGCCATTCTAAGGGACGTTTACCTTAAATTCGATGATTAGGCGACCCTTCTCATATGGTCTATGATAAATTGGCATGCCTTCATTTAGCACACACTTGATATCTCCATGTTTGACAATTTGATCTGGATGAGAGGTGATGATTAGTGGTTCAGTTATCAAGAGTATGTATTGGCTTTTGAAAGCCACAGAGGGCTTCAACCAGCTGTATGTCCATACACATGAAAAGGTCTTCTCCTCACTAAGTAAAAACAGCATGGCCCTTCTGATCTAAAACAATGATAATATCTCCTGGTTCCAGTCCTGGTTTTTGGTCTCCTTCACCATGGAATGTTGTCTTCTGGCCATCTTTCATGCCTTTGTCAATATGAACTTCTAGAATCTTCTTCTCTCAAACTGTCTTCCTTCCATTGCAGCTTTTACATCTATCTTTAGGACTGATCTGTTCCCCATTGCCCTGGTACTCCATGTTCACAGATTCAATTTGCTGAACCATTCCCAGTCCTATCTGATGAATTCTTATTTGAATTCCAGTACCTGGGCAATTGGGACAGCATTCAACTCCTTTCTTATCACCTCCACCTTCACATTTATTACAAATCACATTCTTTAGCAGAGTTAGGTTTCTTATTGCACCATTATATAAATCTTCTAAGGTCACTGAGAGCTGATGCACAACATTCTTACCTCTCCATTCTTTCTGCATCCTTCCTCCTCCTCCAAAACATGCATCAAAGATGTCCATGCCAGAGCCAAAACCACCACCAACTCCACCTTCTTTAATTGCCCGTTGGCCTCCTTTGTCACGTAATTCCCTTTTCGTTGCATCAGAAAGTACTTGAGAAATCTGTTTAAACTTCTCTCCTTCATTTGGATTCTTATCAGGGTGGTACTTCAAGGCCAGTTTCCTGTAGGCCTTTTTCAATTCCTCCTGGGTGGCATTGGGTTTGACCCCCAAAATATCATAGTAAGTGGTTTCTTTCACCATTTTCTACAGCTGGTGAGACGGCCAAGGCCGGTGTGGGGGAGCAGGAAGGAGCACATTGCTGGGTGCAGCTCAGGCAGCCGCCGCTCTGCCACATCTCACCGAGCATTCTCGACATAGGCTTCTTTATCACATGTTCTTCTGTATTTTACAGTGTTGCTACATATAAATCTGCCCCATAAATTGTGAGTTCTTTAAGACAAGGATTATGACTTATTTGTTCTATGCCCTAGCATCCACAAAACACTGCCTAATATATAATAAAATCTAGTAAATCAAATCATTATACTGTACACGTTAAATTTACAGTGTTGGGTCAGTTATATCTCAACTAGAAAAAAAAGAAAAAATAATTATAGAATTCAATAAATTAAATATGCTCCCAATAGTTTGTGTAGAAAGATATTCTATGTACTTGAAACAAAGGACAGTAAGGGAAAATAAATGTAGGAAACATGCCAACTAAAGAAAAAATAGTGTAGGTGTACATTCAGAATACATTTGTATACAGACATTCTTTCACCTGGTTAAGGTCAAGGAACACATGATTTATGGGCTTTTCATCTCAGTCTGCTCCTAAACCGAACTTTGTATTACAGAGTGTCATATGGTGGATCAGATGTTCTCACAGAAGCAATATTCTATTTCTTTTTAGTTGGCAGAGATACTGAAAAATCATTATTTTGCTTTAGTGTTTTGATGGTATGGCTTTCCTTTTGGGTTGTTTTACTCTATTGGACATGTGAGTAAAGACTTATTTCTGGGAAGGAAAGGTATAAATTAAGCAACCACAAATGGAAAAATAAGTAACTCTGTATGTGTGCTATATATGACTGCTAAATGTGACAGTGTTTTAACCTCTACTTACATTTTGTTCTCATTGTTTAAAACTATGGAACCAGGGGCGCCTGGGTGGCACAGCGATTAAGCGTCTGCCTTCGGCTCAGGGCGTGATCCCAGCGTTATGGGATCGAGCCCCACATCAGGGCTCCTCCGCTATGAGCCTGCTTCTTCCTCTCCCACTCCCCTTGCTTGTGTTCCCTCTCTCGCTGGCTGTCTCTATCTCTGTCGAATAAATAAATAAAATCTTAAAAAAAAAAAAAACTATGGAACCAATATATCAAGTAGATATTCCCTGATTAATAAAGATAGATAAATAGATACATAAATACATAGATAAAATTTCTGACGGAAAGGTAATATGAGTAGCAGGATTGTAATGTCTTACAATAATGTCTAACTATATTGAAAATAGGAAAACAGAAAATCCCACACAATTCTATAGCAAATGCCATTTGCACCCGAGCCTCAGGTCCCTTCCCTTCCAGAGATCTCCTACAAAACAGTACCCCCACAAGTTGCCAGCTTCCTGTCTGAGTGCCTTCTCTGGCTATGAGAACATGCTCAGCCCAGGCTAATGTATCTGCCGCAGATGTGATACCCCAAAAGTAACCCTCAACCGCTGAGTGATAGAAGTTGCTGGATAAATACCCCAGAATATCTGCCTTTCAGTGGAACAGTTCTGATATATAGTTCACAAAGTATCTCACAGTGTCCCAGAGAAACCAAGCCCCAGTTGACCATAGTGGCAAATGCACTCATGACTGCCTTCTTTATTAACTTGCCTACTTTTCTTTTTTTTTTTAATGATTTTTTATTATATTATGTTAGTCACCATACAGTACATCCCTAGTTTCTGATGTAAAGTTCTATGATTCATTAGTTGCGTATAACACCTGGTGCACTATGCAATACGTGCCCTCCTTACTACCCATCACCAGCCTATCCCATTCCCCCACCCCCCTCCCCTCTGAGGCCCTCAGTTTGTTTCTCAGAGTCCATAGTCTCTCATGCTTCATTCCCCCTTCTGATTACCCCCCCTTTCTTTATCCCTTTCTTCCCCTACCGATCATCCTAGTTCTTATGTTCCATAGATGAGAGAAATCATATAATTGTCTTTGCTTGATAATGCTGCTATGAACTTGCCTACTTTTCTTGACTAATCCTCACTCCCTTTTCAGTGCTTCCTGGGATCACCTTAAACTACTTGTACTCTATCTCAAAGTTGGTTTTTGAGAGAATCAAAACTAAAGTTCCTGTAACAATGCTTTTTTTAAAATATGGGAAATATGTTTTTTTAAATTTATGTTTTAGGATTATGTGTTTTTCATACATGTCATTTATTTTTAAAAAGTTACTACTTCATTTATGAAACAAACGCCAATGTACATATAAACGATTTTCCAGATAGAGCAACACACACAAACTTACATACATACTAAAGAATGCATTCTGTACTTGAGTTTAACTTAGTTTTTACTTAATAATTTTTTTAGTATTTACCTTTCTTTTCATCTTACAGTTCATAAAGACCACTTTCTCATATTATATATTTTATCACTTTTGGTGACATTCTACTGTAATTTGCTATGGTAGTTATCATTTGTAACTTGAAAAACACATTTAAATAAAAACTGTCTATTATAAATTTTCATGTGCTTATAATTCAGTTACATTAAATTAAACATTTTCTTCTAAATGTCCCTGTGATATTTAGTATATCATTCTCACTGACTCAGGTATACAATATAAAACTTTATCCAAATAGAACTATTACGATTGGATTATCTCTAATCATAATAGCTTTCCTTTCCCTAAATATATACACAAAATTTATAATGATGCAAATTGAGAAAAATATGAAGGACTATCACCAAGTAGTTTGTGTCTTAAACATTTGGATCACATAGCTAACTATTACAATGAAGGCATTTCCCAGGGGAATTCTAAATAAGAGATTATTTTCCAGTTTCCATTATTTTGGTTGAAACATTTTTCTGGTAATTCTAGAATCCCAAATTGAGATCTGAGCATTGACACAAATGCATTTGCACCTATTTTTTAAAAGATTTTATTTATTTATTTTTATTTATGAGAGAGAGAGAGCACGCACGCACATGCAAGCAAGTGGGGGGGGGCACAGGGAGCCGGAAAAGCAGGCTCCCTGTTGAGCAAGGATTCCCCATGTGAGACTCAGACCCAGGACCCTGGGATCATGACTTGAGCCAAAGGCAGATGCTTAACCGACTGAGCCACCCAGGTGCCCGTTGCACCTATTTTTAAGAGAAAGAAACTTGCAGTTAAGAGGCACACCATGTGTTATGGGTGATTTCTTGTTATAAGGAATGTGTCTTCTTTTCCTCATATTTAAATCATTATCTTACTAAATAAACATCATCTGGCTAATACCTTAAAGAACTATTTACATTATTACCAGGTATATTCGTAATAAATGGGAGGATTTAATATGAGATTTTAGTATTTTTATAATATGTCCGTTAGAATAAGATAAACATGGTCTATCCAGGAAAATGAAAGGTTTCTCAAGGAACCAGACATTTCTCTTGTGGCTTCTGCCTTTCAAGGCATCCTTATAAAAGGGAACCCTATCCCAGTTAATGAAAATATTTCATTTGGGGGCTTTACAAAATCTTTGTTCTATCAGGAATATTCCTTTGTAATAAAATGTTTTTATGATAAACTGAAAAAATTAAAAAAATAAATAAATTCAAAAACTTTCAGTCCTTATAAAATCACCTAAATAATTTCTAAAAATCAATATAGGCTTGTTTTTATTTTTTTTCTTCTTGGAATTTCAAAATAACTCTAAAATGCAATTTGAAAATTCCTCCAAACACACGTTCTGACAATGTTCACAATCGTCTAGGCATTCACTTGCTTCATTGAACACAAATCGAGCACATTTCTATACAACTCCTTTGGGCCATATAAGAAGGATGAAATGTGATTCCTCCTCCTTTGCAGGTTATGATCCAGTAAGATTGATAAACCAGCACATGAAAAAACCACAAGTCCTGCTATAAGAGCTGTACAAACAAAGGAACCTGAGGGTGCAAAGAATGTCCTGGGGTAAGAAATAAGAACTCACAGAAGAGGAGGCATTTGTACTGGCATTGAAAAATCCAGACAACTTTATAAAGCAGCATTGGGGAGGGCATTCTACATAGATATTAGCAGATGCCGAAGGATGGAGGTGAAAGGAGACAGCCCAAAGAGAAAAGTGAGCATTTAGACGTGGTTTGGGCCTGGGTATTTAATTGGACGGAAGAGATTCAAGATGAGATGTGGCCCAGTGTAGTGTGACATAATATGGGAGATCTTTGAGGACCTTAATTTTAGTATCAACCCATCAGAGTCAGATGAACTGCCTGAATAGGTCAAAAACATTTCCAGGGTGTGAGGCAGTTGGAGTGATTCTCAAGATTGCGGGAATCCTGTGCAACACCACTAATGGGTGGATGAGACACAGTGCCTCCTGAGCCCCTTGCCAGCTGAAGTTAACCCTTCCGTTCCTGGGAGAGAGTGTGGCAGACCACAGAGTTATCCAAATGCCATGGAAATTAGATGAAATCATTACTTTGAAATCATGTTTCAACGTAAGTACAATGTTCTAGCCATTCTACTGGTCTCTGAGCAATCTGTATGTGCATACCTTCGTCCATACCTACAGAAAATATACACAAGCTTATATACATGTAACTGCCAAAATTCATCATATTGGCTATGTTGAGCCAGGGTCTACCTCAAATGGCTACAAACACAATGGAAAAAGAATTTATACAATTAAAAGACAGAAAATAGAAATCTTTAAAAAATTTTTCATTCTTAGAAAAAATTATCCAGAAAAAGATACCCAACAGTTCAGTTAGTTCTTAGCAGGTATGCCGTGGCATGTTACCCTATGGCAAATCCTTCTCAAATTTTAGAGTTATGCACAAATTTTAGAGTTATGCGCAAAATTCATTTTTTCAAATAAATATAACTGACAATAGCTGATGACAGAATGTCCATCTTAGCAAGCTGTGTCCCACAAGGTGTTCTACAACCAATGAGTAAGGGACACAACACAAATGAAGCTGGCACTCTGGCACTAAAAATAAAATCAGTTTACTGAAACATGTGAAAAATGTTAAGGGGAGCCTGAGAGTAATAAGGAATTTTATTCAAATAGTGACATAATACTGAAGAGCAGATAAGTGAAGTGGAGACTGAAAGAGCTTTTGTAGATATTGAAAGACATTGTTATTCCTTATGGTGCTTGTATCATAAGTGCTGACTTGCTTGGTCCTGATTTGCATCCTTTAACACCATCAAGTGTGTGCTGCCACAAATTCTAGTATTAGAAAGTGTGTCATGACACCCAAAATGTTGATGACACCACTCTTTGAACATTTGGGATTAAGGCATAATTTATCTCTTGAGAGATCCAACAAGCAGAGGTGAACGAAAAAACAAGTTTGACAGTTAATGTATCACCTGAAGCACTGTCATAATTATTTCCTAGTTGTTATTACCCTATCATGTGTATTAATGTGTGGGCTCTGTACTGAGACCATTTAAGTTCAAATTTCATAAGCATATAAATTCCCAATATAATACATTTGTATTTCTCTGTAGCCATTATGAAAAATGGTATGGAAGTTCTTCAAAAAATTAAAAAGAGGACTACCATATAATCTAGCTACTCCACGTCTGGGTGTTTATCTAAAGAAAACAAAAACACTAGCTCAAAAAGATATCTGCACCCCAAGTTCACTGCAGCGTTATTTATAATACCCAAGCTATGGAAGCAATTTAAGTCCCCATGGATGGATGAATGGATAAAAAAAAAATGTAGTATATAATTTAGTAGAATAGTACTCAGTGATAACAAAGAAAGAAGTCTTGTCATTTGAGACAACACGGATGGACCTTGAAGGTATTATGCTAAATAAAAGAAATCAGATGGAGAAAGATATCACGTGATTTCACTTACGTGTGGAGCCTAAAAAACAAACCAAACGAACAGACAAAACAAAGCTCATAGATACAGAGACCATATTGGTGGTTATCAGAGGGTAAGGGGGTTGGGGTGGGCAAAATGGGTGAAGGGGGTCAATTGTATGGTAATGAATGGTAACTAGATTTATCATGATAATTACATTGTAGTGTATACGAATATCAAATTATTATGTTGTACACCTAAAACTACTGTATTGTTTTTATCAATTTTCCCTCAGTTGAAAAAAAGTGTATTTCTTGCTCCTTTAATAGTGTAATGAGAATAGGCAGTGAGCTTGGGAATCTCCTCCACAAAACTTTATTCAGTGATTTAGATTCAGCCATTTCATATCTTTGTCCTCCCACTGGACCTCTGAGTGTTCCACTGGATGCTTTCCACTAAACCAAGACATCAAGGACAAAGAGTGCACAGAGAATCTCATGAGAATACTTCTAGCAGTTTTAGGGCAGACCAAGAGGTGAATATATGACTTCTATACCAATCGTATCGGCCAGATGTCAGTCACATGGCTCTACCTAACTCTAGAGGAGTCCAAGAAATGTCTAGTTATGTGCCAAGGAGATAAATGGTAATAGGATTTGGTTGAACCTGTTGTATTGTTTTTGTTCCAAGCGGGGTATGGCCACTCTCATATAACTTTGGTATCTAGAATATTGGACTAAAATATAATTTATGTTGTACTGGTCAAAGAGTTAAATTATGGCTAGCTTTCTGTAAGATGGATGCTAACAACCCAGAAATGGACCTAAGGAAATCCAGTAGGGTGGAGAGAAGCATAAAAAAGTACAATGTACATGATCTTTTGCTCAGTAGACTGAGGATTCTAAGCACACAGAAAAGAAAACTAGAAAGGCCAGCATATAGACGAGGTACTGGATTGAATACGTGGGGCTTTTAATTCTAAAGTTATAAACAATGGGTAAAAGATCCAAAAGATAGATTTGATTAAAGTTGCATAAAAATCAAAGATCCATAAATGTCAAAGTACTGCTGTGGGGCTTATAAGCTCTACATCATTGCAGGTTGAAATTTGCCATCAGCTCATCAGGGTTTTGTGGTGAATGTGGCACTAGATGGGATATTGGACCAACTAACCTCTGAAGTCCCTTCTAGGCTGAAATTCTAGCTCCTGTGGCTGATTTTTAAAGTATGGTTCCTTACTGTGAATCTTGAACAAAGAAGCTATCTGCAAACATCTACCCTTCCCCTTAAATCTGAAAATTATTTGAACACATTATCCCCTCCCTCATCCCATTTATTTAACATTATCATAAAGATGTCCAATTTTATTTGAAATATTTTAAAATTATTTTAAAATGTCAGCCAAATCATTGTCCTTTCTTTAATTTTATATTTGGAATCACAGAAGGAAAAATTTGGCTTCCTGTAATAAATAATGGCCCTGTGTTTCATTTTAAGAGGCAATTCATTTGTGGGTTGGCTGTCAGTATGATATTCAGCACCTCCAGTATTATGGGAGAGACTAGGGAACTCAGAATGACCTGGCAATATTCAGGGAGATCAACTATTTCAGTGATGTTGTCTTTAATCCAGCAGCTCTTTTCAAAAATCTTTCCAGCTATTTGACTTTTCAAGGTTTGATTCCATATCCCAAAATCTTATACTTTGAAAAATTTGTGATAAAGATTTTTTTTTTCTTCCCAGTTATTGCATTATCTTTGTGAAATTGAATATTGATCCCTTTCACTCAGACAGTTTTGAAGTCAAGGATAATTCTGAGCCTTGGGTCCTGGTTTAAAGGCATAGCATATAATTCTACATGTATACTTCATGGCTCTCTCCAGTGAATTTAGTTTTTGTAACCAGTGAACCCTGTTTGCAATAGAGTATGGAGACTGGGTTGTCATATGTTTCATTTGCAAATATAAACTCCTGTGGACTAATAGCTTTTTACACGGCAAATTGGGATGGACTGGACTTTTCAACTTTTATTCAGGTATTAGAAATTCTTGGACTTTAACCAGCCTTCTAATTAATGTCAAATATCTTTAATTCTTTTTGAGGACCTTAGATTCACAAAAATCAGAACAAACAAGGTTGTATTGGTAGAAGCTCAGGGTTCCAGGGTCTAGGGCTACTTTTTGCATTAACAAGGAGAATACGCTGTTATTAACTAACGCAGGGGGCCGGGAGTGCTAAATTTTAAATTGTAACTGTGGTTGAGTTGTGATATTTCTCTGAATATTATACAATCATGAAATTATTTTAAGACCTTGGAGGAAAAGTAACTCTTATACCTACTGTAGAAAGGCTACAGCATACTTCATGACATCAGTCTTCAGTCTATATAAATAACCCTAACGGGGGGCGCCTGGGTGGCACAGCGGTTAAGCGCCTGCCTTCGGCTCAGGGCGTGATCCCGGCGTTATGGGATCCAGCCCCACATCAAGCTCCTCTGCTATGAGCCTGCTTCTTCCTCTCCCACTCCCCTGCTGTGTTTCCTCTCTCACTGGCTGTCTCTATCTCTGTCGAATGAATAAATAAATAAAATCTTAAAATAAATAAATAAATAAATAAATAACCCTAACGTGGCAATCTCACAGCTTCCAAGGTAGCTCATTACTACTGTCAGAGGACTATAGTCTTCAAAGGCTATTCTACATATTAATGAAATTCCACTTGCAGCGAGTTCTGTTCCCTAAGGGCACATAAGACAATGTATAATTTTATATCTAAGTAATAGATTTGCAGAAACTGGAAGGTTGTCATCAATGTAGATTAGTGCAATTTATTTAAAATAGTCACTACATTATTAATTCATTATGGATACCCTATTTAAAAGTTTTCTTTAAAAAAAAAAACTGGGCAGAAATAAAATAGCTTGAAAACATCTTTGCAGCCTACAAGGCGGGGCTGCATCTTCTGCAAGCTCTAAAAGTAGTTACAAATGAAATTCATGGATGATGTGATTGCTACACTTCTGCCGAGAGTTTAAAGAGCAAAATCTAGATATGCATGCCTCTGTAAGACAAGAGTAATTTTTCTTTTATTTTCAGTACACCTTCTTTATGAAACTTCAGTTTTACTGTTTTTAAGTCTCTCTTTCTCTCTCCTTCCCTCTCTCTCTCTCTGAGTTATAGCTCTGCTCTTTTCCTTCAATGTTTGACCCAAATGTAATCAGAATCAGAAACTCTGCCTCTCCTTTAGTCTACATTCGAACTGATGAATGGATGGATGAATAAATCATTAAATAAATGAGTCCCATGAAGGTCCTGAACATCAGCTTCATAGCAAGAGTCCTTTTCACTTTTGTCCTCTTCATTTTTGTCCCAGGGTAGTTTGTCTTTTTACCCAAATATGGTAGATGGGCAACTCATTTACATATCTTTCATTTGGAGATTGCCAACCTATTCTGAAACTCCAGTACTAACAGATTCTCAGTTGTAAAAGCGTTTACTTCATGGAAAGTCACTTCCCGGGAAAACTTCTGAGCCCACCATTCTCAGAATTTTGACTAAAATGTTTTTTATTTTAGTTTTACAGTATTATTTTGACACTAGGCACATCCCCTTTTTGGTCCCAGGATCAGTTTCTATAGCTGGGTTAAGCCACTGCTTGACCATCAGTTTCTAGTACGCATAGATTTTTTGAGGTATTAAATGTTGTGCGTGATCTTTATGATGCAAATCATGAATATATAGTGTAGAAAGCCATTCAGATTATGTGGTGACTCAGCTTCAAGTGTTCTGGATAATGTTTATTCTTTGGAAATTTCAAAATTAACAATATAACAGACCATCATATGCCTGCCACAATATATAGTTATTATACCTTTTTGTATGAAAGGGAAGATAATATATATGTGTGAGATTTCTCACATAAAATAAAATCTCTTATGATAAACTTTTATTTTTTATTTTTTTAACATTTTCTTTTTGAACAAACTTCAGGCAGAAAAGTTGATATTAATACCAAGTTGATAATAATCTGTGTCTCTTTGTGGCGGTCAGTATCTCACTGATATAGTTATATAAAATATCTGGCTGTCATCTTGTATAGCACATTATGTGATAACCAAATTTGAGCTTTCCTTCTGGGGACACCATCTCCTGAGACATTTTATGTATCCTGTCAAGACTGTTAAGCACTGACATTTCATATTTATTCTGAAGAGTGATACTTCCAATTCTGCTTATTCTTTTATTTGAGAATTTATTACAGCACACATAGAACACTTGATTGTCATCAAACATCTTGCAAAAGAATTGATATGAAAGTTAGAGAGAAGGACACAGAAAAATAGATCAATGTGACTCTATATGAAAATAACACCTGCCAAAATTCTCAACATCTTTAATAAAGAAAATACAGCTCGTAAAATATGTTTTTAGAACACACTCCCCCCATGAAAAAAAGAAATATAATATTGAAATAAAAATGCTATTATATTTTAAACCCAGAAACTAATCCCAAGGCATCTTGATCCATCAGTAGCTCAAATTATATGATCCTTTTTTTTTTTTAAAGATTTTTTTTTTAAATTTATTTGACAGAGATAGACAGCCAGCGAGAGAGGGGAACACAAGCAGGGGGAGCAGGAGAGGAAGAAGCAGGCTCCCAGCGGAGAGCCCGATGTGGGACTCGATTCCGGAACGCCGGGATCACGCCCTGAGCCAAAGGCAGCCGCCTAACGACTGTGCTACTCAGGCGCCCCTATATGATCCTTTTTGAGTAATAAAGGCTCCAAATAGCACATAATAATTCCTGTGAAGGTAGGCTGTAGAAGTGGAAAATTATATTCACAACCAGATACCAGGACAAAGGGAGGTCATAGATCAAGATTTCGAGCTGAAAGATCTAGTTGTAGGACTAGATGCTAACCTTTAAATTTTTAATTGTATAGAAGATCTTTATCATTATTAAATCTATCAAAAATTAGGTGGTTCTTCCATCTGGATTCAATTTTTTAAGCTGCTAAAAATATTTCCCTGGTGATAAACGGGCACAGGCAGTTTTAAGATCAAATATTTAAACCCCATAATATTATCAATGACCTTTTGTGGGTACCTTTAACTTTTATTATAAAACAGATTTATTTAGCATCTATTATGGACATTTTTAAATGTAAATAAGTAAACAGAAAATCCAACTTCATCTATTATCAAGTCCTGGACAACCGTGTTTTACCTGTTGCCCTCTTACCATTTGTTTCATTCTCATTTGGGCAGCTAGATTATTTTGAAGCAAATCTTTGCAGGTAGTTTTTATTTGTTTATGAAGAACAAGGTGCTATCCTTTAACAAAGAATATCATATAAATAAGTCTGATCATTATAGATTTTTAAAATGTGTATTTCTTAGGTGTTTAAATGAAAAAAAAAAAGAATAGCTTTAGAGTTGTCTTGCTTTAGTTTAACACCTGTCCCTGATTAAGATAATAGACATCAAAATTGTCTCCTTATTCCCATCAGTGAATGAGTAAATAAAAATGTGGCAGTTGCTAGAAATCATACGCAGAACAACCATGGAGGCTTCATCAACGTATTATCAGGAGACTTGAACGCTGGGGATGGTGAGAGTTAAAATCTGAAGATGTGATGAAAATGAGCATATTCTAAAAATTAAGATATTCTTGGAAAAGTAAGTAAAAAAGCTTTCCACTTAATGCTGAGAAAATGTGGAAACTACAATTAAGATTCGCATCGAGTTCTGTTGGCAGTAATTTGGTAGAGAAATAGTCTGGCCCTGGCAGCAGCAGGGAATTCACGAATGTAATGGGAATTGTGGCTTGTTGAATTCTAACCTTCAGGCTTTGGCTAACCTGTTGTTTGACCTCAAGAGAGGCTTGGAGCCTGCATTTTCTTCAGTCTTCTCTGGGGAAAGGAGGCATAAGGATGATGCTGGTGGTGATGATCATGCCTGTATATTTCTATACGCTTGAAGCGGATTGGGCTATTATTCTCGTAATTTGTATTATTTTTTATATCTCACAACGTACATTCATTTCCTTTTCAAAAGAAGCCCAAATGAGTAAGGCATGTATTTTTCCCTCTCTGACTGGGGTAACTAAGTCTCAGAGGGTATGTAATTTATTAAAGGTCAACAAGGAGGAGCGTTGCAGAGCCGATGCTTGAATTCACTTCTGATTCCAGCTCAAGGCTATGATAGCAGATTGCTGCTGTCTCTACTATGGAAAGATAGTAGATATTAAACCTGTGGTTTTCACTTCTGTCCACCCTCTACTGCTTTTGTTCGGTCCCCTGAGACCAACATGTTACATTTTGAAAGGTTTACAGTGTTAGTCACACATAGGAACAAGATCACTCTACCAGAATAAGAAATTCTCCTCTAGAATGTACAAATAGGATTTCTGAAGGACAGCAATTAAAAAGGAAAAGAAAAAAAAATTCTTTAGGCTAAAGGCAGGTTGGTAAATTAAGGTGGCACCTAAGAAACACACTGGGGTTTGTTGAGACTTGAGTGTGACTGTTCGCTGAACCATTCAATAGGAGAGAGTACCAGATTGCTCAGCTCTGATTACAGACAAATCAAGATTTTAAAAGGCCATCACATAAAACTGTCTATACTTCTCTCACTGAAAAAAAAAAAAAAGAAATTTCCTTAAAATGCAATAAAAATACCCATGTCTGTAAATGATGCCTAATTCTTGGGCAGGGAATGAGGGTTGGGGGCTTACAAAAAGAAGCGTGACATACTCATGTTTCCTCTTACATTCCTCTCATGTTCTCTCCTCACCTATCAAAGGAAACTTCATGGCTTAGCACTTGAACATGTAGCCAAAACATTGTGTTTATGCAGGTAAGCTTGAAATAAAGGATCAAGACACAGCCAAGTTTGAGAAACAGTTTACTGTTATTATTTTAAAGAATTTTTGTTTATTTATTTGACAGAGAGAGAGAGCACAAGCAGGGGGAGCAGCAGGCAGAGGGAGAGGGAGAAGCAGGCTTCCTGCTCAGGGAGCCCGATGTGGGGCTCGATCCCAGGACCCTGGGATCATGACCTAAACCAAAGACAGCCGCTTAACTGACTGAACCACCCAGGCGCCCCGAGACAGTTTATTACCGAAGAGAAAGTGCTAGACCAAGAGTCTTGTTCTAGCTCTGGTTCTAGCCCCATCTGCCTTTACTGTGTGACTTGGGTGGTTCCACTCAATTTACCCAATTTCCTGAGTGTGCCAGCTCTATTAGACACTAAGGGAGTACAAACCAAGTAACCTCCATCAGAGTGGTCTCACAATTAAATAAGAAAAATTAAGGCAATTATATAATGGCTTTAACATAGATGGATTAAGATAAGTGCATTATGAAGGGTACTAAGAGAGAGATTTGCAGTTTCTAAGGCAGGTGAGTTCACCCTGGATAGTTTTCAGGAAAGGCTTTGTAGTAGAGGAATTTTGGCCCAATAACTACCACCTCCCTTATTATGCCTATAAAAAATGACACATTATATGAACACAAGGGACTTTGCAGATGTAATTAAGGTTGCCAGTCAATTGAAATTAAATTAGGGAGATTTCTTTGGGTTATTTGGGTGGATGCAATGTACACACATGAGCTCTTAAAAGTAGAGCTTTCTCCCAGCTGAGGGTAGGAGAGGAAGTCGGAGAGACGCAGCTAGAGGGGAAGTCAAAGAGATGTGAAGTGTGAGAGACTCAGCCAGCCAAGGGGAGGATGGGGTAAGATAAAAGTCATGAATGTGGGTGCTTCTAGCAGCAAAAATCAGCACATGGCTACTAGTCAGCAAGGAAATGGAAACCTCAGTCCTACAACCTCAAGAAAATGAGTTCTACTCACAACATGAATGACTTTAGAAGTGCATTCCTCCCCGTGACTCTGGTGCTGTCCTGCCAACACCTTGATTTTGGCCTTGTGAAACCCGGGGCAGGCGACCCAGCTGAGCCCACCAAGACTTCGGACCTACAGAACTGTGAGACTAAAATTTTGCATTGCTTTAAGATTCAAAATTTATGGTAACTTGTTATACCACCACAGAAACAATTATAAGCTTCATGGCTATGGGCTTTAATATATGGTTTCAATTTTAAAAAGAAGAGACAAAGGGAGGCATCCCAGGAAAGTATAGGTAATAACACAAAGGCAGAATAATTCAAGTGTGATACAAAATCAATTCAGTTTGCCTCATAAAACTGAGTTTCACAGTTTCTATTAGCTCATCTGTAAGTGTGTTATACACATTTTTCTTTGGAGGCCTAGGGGTATAGGAAAGTGGCCCAGGGGAAACTGTGGGGAATATTGAAGGAAAGAACCTTGTTGACCCATTCGGGGTCATTCCATTCACTCCTTGCCCTCACACTGCTTCAACCATTAATGTTTTACTTTAGTCATCATCTGTATAGGACTCGATGTGTCATTTGAAGAAAGGATTTGGCGTTTAAAACAACTAAAATCAAGGCTTGCTTCAGATCAACAGTCTATAATTATTTCTCAAGCATGTTATGAGGACCAAATTAGATAATTGTGAAATGTTATAGTTTCACAGTACAGGTAGTTTTCCTATGTGATATGCATTGATATAAGTATGACCCAGAGGACCACCACTCAAGAGTGGCACTGTCATTAGAAGTAATCGTGCTCTAGCACAAGTCTAATGACTTCACTACAATAGAACTCTCTCCCCCTTCTTTTGGAATAGTTTAGGGTGGCTGTTTAGGGTGCGGAAGAAGAGAAAACTGCTCTGCATAATCATTTAGGACCCAAATTGAAGCTTTGCTGTCTTCACTATGTGACTTCTCTTCTTCTTCTTTTTTTTTTTTTTAAGATTTTATTTATTTGTCAGAGAGAGAGAGAGAAAGCATAAGCAGGGGGAACCGCAGGCAGAAGAGGCAGGCTCCCCGCTGAGCAGGGAGCCCAGTGTGGGACTCAATCCCAGGACTGTGGGATCATGACCTGAGCCAAAGGCAGATGCTTAACAGACTGAGCCACCCAGGCGTCCCCAGTATGTGACTTCTAAGTACTCTCAAGTCAAATCATTATCATTCTGCTAAAGTGGGGAGAAGCAGGGAGGGGATGCTTAAGGGAACTTTTATAATCAAGGCCAGGAAGAGGCATATATAACATCTCCTCTCATTTGATTAGTAAGCACTGAGTTAGTTATGAGAACACAACCTAACCATCTGGCAGGCTGGGATATGCAGTATTGCCAGGAGCCAAATGACCAGCCACCATGGAAGGAGTAAGGTTGAAGATTTTGACTGATGCCTGTCTCTGCCTCAGAGTCATCTGCAAAAAAAAAAAAAAAAAAAAAAAAAAAAAGCCTCCAGGATAAGGAAGAGATGTAATATTTTCATTAGCAAAAATCCATGGGGCTGATGTGGAGATGGCATGTATAGGTGGAGGGAGGAGAAAGGACCCAGTGTTGGTACCAGTGTTAGCAATAAGAGAAAGGTACTATGAGTTTTCTCTCATAATTTATGAAATCTACATGCATTCTACTTATGATAAGATTTTGTGGTATTTCACAATAACAGAGGAGTGCACAAGGAACCAAGTATCCTGAATAAGTTCCAGGCCACAGGTGGGCACAGACCTCAAAAGAATGAGAAGCAATACACCTAAATGAGGCTCTATGGGATAGGAGAGAAAATCAGTATGGAAGTTATGCAGTGTACAAATACTGCAAACGCAATGAGGTCCAAAAATTTTCGCCATTATGAACGAAGTGAAGGACAATGACAGTTTGGGAATTTGACGGCAAGGAGCAGAGTCTTATTGAGGTCATCTATAGGTAAGTGAATTACTTTTTAATGTATTTTTTATGATGCAATGAATTTGTAAGTATAACTCTATGCCAAGAGTGCTTTCAACATATGTTCCATGCCAGAATAAAAGACACAGTCTATCTGTATGGCACCTGTATCTTATAGCAAACAGTAAGAGATTCATGGAAAACATCACATGGCCTTTGGTGCAATGACAGTTATCAAAGTTAAGAGAAAACACCAGGTGTATAATGGTTACTGGTGAGTGCAGTGGAAAGGAAGATGCAAATTGTGTTTTTAAAGACTTGAAACCCCTCATTTTGGAGAGAAATTGCATTTTCTTTTCCAACCACAAAGGATAGAGCCCCCAAGAAAAAGTGGAAACAGAGAATTCAAATACATTGTTTTAGAAACAACTTCCTTTTGTCCTTAAAGATAGAATGGGAGGCCTTGAGAGAAAACTCGCACTTTTTTAACTAGAAGGTTGCCAGCAACGTCCAGTTGACCAGTTGGAAGGAACATAGAAGGGAGAAGAGGTGGATGTAAGGTGAGAGCTCTAAGTGATGTTTGGGTTCCTTCCATTTTGAGCTTGTCACTTCATGACAGGAATTCAACAAAGACAAAATTCCTCCACACCTTAAAAATAATGCAGCTGTTCTGGATCATATTTCTTTGCTGTGGGATGAGTGTTCTGTTTGTCTTGACTTTCCTTTCTATTTTTTGAGAAGTTTGTGCAAATATGACCCAATATGAATCAGCCTACTTTAAGGACAACAGATACTAAAATTTTGTTGCTTACTCCTTACTTACCTAAGAAGGAAAAAAAAAAAAGACATTTCTTATAGAGAGTAGAGATATTCCTACAGGCACTTAGTTCCCCAAACTCCCAAGAAATAGAGGTGAGGATATAGACATTATTATACACAGGACATAAGGCACAAAACTATTTGCTTAAGGTAAGACACCAAGTCATTGCAGGAAGCAGATGATACCTCACCTTTGACTCTTCCTTTAGTATTTGAGCCCTCACTGCAGTTGTTTCCTAAAAATGTGACTTTTATGTTGATTAATGTTATTTTAAACTTTCCATTATGAGTTCAAAATTATTGGCCTGAAACTTCAAACTAAAGCATAACAAAAAAATAAAAGTAAAGACAACTTTCACTGTCCAGAGGAAGAAAATTATTAGCTAAAGAAAACAGATTAGAACTTTGAAACAAAAAAGATTTTTGAATTGCATATCATATGGATGAAAGATACCACCTTTGCTTTTGTTATTCCAGAGTACTTGAAAAGTTTTTCAAAAGATTTTTACTCATATTTAGTTCAAAAGTTTAGTGAGCTTGATTAATATTGTTATTTTTATGTTACCAGCTCTGCTCATACTAAGTTTTCAACTTCTGCTGAAAGCCATCATCTGTTCCCTGGACTATTATAACACTCTCCTAAAAACTTCTGAAGTCCATCTTTTCAATGTCAATGAATGCTGATGGAAAAACATTCTAAATTATAGACTAGGAAAGAGAACATGTGCACAAGGAGGAAGAGGGGCAGAGGGAGAGAGACTCTTAAGCAGGCTCCACGCTCAGAGAAGAGCCCAACGTGGGGCTCTATCTCATGACCCTGAGATGATGACCTGAACTGAAATCAAGAGTCTGACGGTGCTTAACTGACTGAGCTACCCAGGTGCCCCAACCGTGAACATATTGAGCCTTTAATGCCAGTCACAGAGGCAAGTGGTGCACAAATTACTTGTTTTATTTCTCACAATAACCCTGCAATGAAAGTACTATTATGTTACTAGCAAAATATCTGGTGCATAAAGTTACTTGGTTAATATTTGTTGAGTGAATAGATAAATGAATCGCTAAACTTCCATTTTACTGATAAGATGCTGAGCTATGAAACAAAAGTTGCCCAATGTTATTTTATTCAACATGTTCTGAAGATTTAAAAAAAAAATTAAAAAAAAACTATTTTCAGTTTTTGAGGTAAAGCTTTGGTATGATTAAAATAGTTAATGTTTAAATTCACATGTACATTGTTGAAAGAAGAGAAAATATTCACTCTGAGATAATGCCTCACAGAATCGTAGCAAGATTCTTTTAATTAACAATGGCAACATTATAAAAATTTGGCATAGAAAGAGAACAATTAGAAAACCAGCATTTCTTATTTCTCACTTGATTACGACAAAGTTCATCTGTTACCGAGAACAATCTCTGCTTATCTACAGAAAAAAAGGGGAATGATGATAAAACACTTATATTTCTGTATGTTTTTGAATGCATTAGATCAACTTCAAAAGTGCTTTTTTTTTAAGTCCATTTGCTGACTCCTTGTCTCTTCTCCCCTTGCTCACTCTATTGCTCGAAGTTTTATATATGTTAAACTCCCAACTATTCATACGTACAGATCCTGTTCAAATCCTACCTCTTTCGTGAAAATTTTCTAGATAATTCTGCCCAAAAGAGGTGTATCTTTCCTTTGCATACTTATTTAAACTCTGACTTTTGGGAGGCACATTTTACCATCTGCTTGCGTAATGGAAAGTTGCATTTGAAGTCCAGCTGTAAGTCAATTCAATTACTGAACAGCATAAGCTATCTTCCAGAAAGGAAAACAAACCATATATAAGGAAAGTTAACATCATCCAGAGCCTCAAAGTAGCTCTTTAATTTTCTTCCACAATTTCTGGTACTCTATTAAAATACACAAGAATTGAGTGAAAATCAAGAGAAAATAACAATGGAAAGGCACAAGAAATTTAGTTTTTTAAAAAATTCAGAACTATAAAATGATTCATATGTGATTATTATTTAATAAATTAAATTGGATGTAAGTGGAAGGTATAAAAAAGAATTGTTAGAGATTCTATTTTATGCATTACTTAAAATATAATGATTTAAAGTTCAGCACATGGATTTAATAGCATATTAGGCCTAGACAAAGAAAGAATTTCGGAAGTGGAAGATAGGACAGTAGAAATATCTGGAAGGAAGCATGGAGAGACAAAATAATTATGGAAAATATGGAACAGATTGGATATGGGGAAGAGGTTCATGTATTTGAGGTTTAAAAGAGAGAATAGGTTATATGTCATTAGTTTCCCAAAACTGACAAAAGATATATCAAGCCAAAGATGTGAGTAGTGAACCTTAATTAATCAGGAAAGATACAAAGAAAATCACACCTAGGTATATCACAGTAGAACTCTGAAAAATAAATACAAAAGTAAAATCTGAAAGCAGCTGAAGGAAGAAAATGAAAATCACTGTTTTCATCAAATCATCATTAAAATAAAAACAATGAAAATCTTGGGGGCTTGGGTGGCTCAGTCAGTTAAGCATCAGACTCTTGCTTTCAGCTCTGATCATGATCTCAGGGTCATAAGACCAAGTCCTGAGGCCCGTGTCCAGATCCACGCTCAGCACAGTCTGCTTGAGAGCCTCTCCCTCTCCCTCTGCCTCTCCACCCACCCACACACACACACTCTCTCTCTCTAAAAATAAATAAATAAAATCTTTAAAAAAAACAATGAAAATCAGAAGACAATAGAATATCTTTAACAGCTAAAAGAAAATACCTGCAATAACTGCCCAACTATAATTCTTCTCCTAATGGAAGTATACCTTAAAAAAAAATGAAGATAATATCAAAGATATTTTTCAGACAACCAAGAATTCATCACCAAAAGACTTCACTAAAAGAAATGGCAACAAGATTCATAAATTATTATGAAAAGAATGGATTATTCAATAAATGTTGTAATTTGTTATTCATACAAAAAATAATGGGGACCTTTGCTTCATAGTATACACAGAAATAAATTTCAGATGATTAAAAACCTAATGTGGAAAAAAAGAAACTTTAATTTTTTTAGGAGGAATTTGTGGTAGAATATTTCTTTTCTTTTTCTTTTTTTTAAAGATTTTATTTTAGTTATTGACAGAGCAGACAAGCAGGGGGAGCAGTAGAGGGAGAGGGAGAAAAAGGCTCTCTGTTGAGCAGAGAGCCTGATGCAGGGCTCAATCTCAGGACCCAGGGATCATGACCTGAGCCGAAGGCAGGCACTTAACCGACTGAGCCACCCAGGCGCCCCATGTGGTAGAATATTTCTGCAGCTACATGACAGGGAAAGAAAGCACAAATCCTAAAAACACGATAAATATGTTTATAATAATGTTAAACCTTTCTCTGAATAAAAATTTTCCATAAACTAATGAGACTACAATAAACCACAATACTGGAAGAAAATATTTATATTACATACAACTGATAAAAAATTATTATCCAGAATCTATAAGTAATTTATATAAAACAATTGGAAAAGGAGTGCCTGGGTGGTTTAGTCAGTTGAGCATCTGACTCTTGATTTCAGCTCAGGTCCTGGGATCAAGCCCTGAATCTTGCTCCATGCTCTGTGTGGAGTCTCTTTGAGGTTCTTTCTCTCCCTCTGCTCCTCCCTGTACTCATCCTTTCTCACGCTCTCTCTCTCTAAAATAAATAAATAAATAAAATCATTAAAAAAAAAGAAAAGAAAAAAGACATACTCCTCAATAGAAAAATCGAAATAGTAAATGAAGAGACAAAGACAAGAAAATCTGAATAGCCAAAGCAAAGAAACATATGAAAAAGAGCAACTAAAATATGCCCAACTTTATGAGAAATCAAGGGAATTGAATCTAAAACAGTGAGGTACTAGGGATTTTTGCATTTAGTCAAGATAGAGTAACGAACGTTGGGTTTACTCTTACCCATATGACAACTAAAACAAAACAAAACAGACAAATATAGGCAATCACAATGTAAAAGACACTGAATACAAGCCAATGAAGGACTCTGAATCCTTAGAATGAGAGACAGCAACAGAGATACTCCCTCTAAATGTCCAGACCCTGGGATCATAACCTGAGCCAAAGGCAGACGCTTAACTGACTGAGCCACCCAGCAATCTTTTTTTTTTTTTTAATAGAAATTGACAAGCTCCTTCTAAAATTCATGAAGAAATACAAAGGAGATAGGAAACCCCTCCGGGGCGGGGGGAAGAAAATGCTTGAAAAAGAGAAGTTTCAATATCATTTTCTGATTTTAATGCTTATTATTAAGCTTTTTATTAAGCTATTAAGTTTGATGTTGACATACAAAATAGATAAATAGGACTATCAAACTAAAAAGGGAGTCCAGAAATAAACCCACATACATAGACACATGATTTTTGGTAAAGGTGCAAAGGTAATTCAGTGGCAAAAGAAGAATCTGTTCGACAATAGTATTGTAGGCACTAGATGTCTATACAAAGAATAAGCAGGAGAAGGAGAAGGAAGAGGAGGAGAAGGAGAAGGAGAAGCAGGAGCAGAAGGAGGATGAGGAGGGGAAGAAGAAGAAAAAGAGGACGAGGAAGAACAACAACCTTGAGCTGTTCCTTGCATCATATATAAATCTAATCTAAAATGGCTCACAGAAATAAATGTAGACCCTGAAACTATAAGATTGTAATAACAAAATATTTGAGAAAACCTCTGTAACTTTGTGTTAGAAAAATTTTTTAAACCTATGAAACGAAAAGCATGATCCATCAAAGAGAAAGGTAAAGAATTTGATTTCATTAAAATTAAAAACTTCCGCTCTCTGAAAGTCACTGTAAAGTGAATGAAAAAGCTAAAAGATTAAAAGAAAATACCTGTAAATCATATCTGATAAGAAATTATATTCAGAATATAGAAAGAAACTTCAAAGTTCTCATTCATTCCTGATGAATTTGTAAAATAATAAAATCCCTTTGGAAAATAAAATTAAACACAAACCTGCCATATCACTTAGCCATTTCATTTCTAAGAATTTACCCCAGAAAAATAAAAGCATGCATCCATACAAGGATTTGTACATGAATGCTCATAGCAAATTTATTTATAGTAACCAAAACCTGGAAATAACCCAAACGTTATCAATACTTAACATGTAAACAAACTGTGGTCTATCCAGACAATGAAATATCTTTCCACAATAAAAGGGGATGAATATTTAGACTACAACAAGGATGAAACTCCAAATAATCAAACTGAGTGAAAGAAGCCAGGCACGCCCCTCAAATGCATACAAAGTTACTTCATTTATACAAAATTTAAAAAGTTTCAACTAAACTATAGTGGCATAAAACAGATCAGTGGTTGCCTGGGCACAGTGGTAGGGCACAGGGAAATCAGGAGGGAGAGCTGACAGAGTGGCATAAGGAAATGTTTGGGGTGATAAATATACTCATTACTTTATCAGGGTAATTGTTTCATAGGTGTCTTTGTGTGTGTATATACATAAACACACACATACATATATTTATATACACATATATTTATCAAAACTTACCAAATTGTATACTTTAAAAATATGCAGTTTATTGTAAGTCAATAATACTTCAGTAATTATGTCAAATTTTTAAAAAACAAAATATTGATGTATATCATTTTACATTCTAAACCAAGTGTGCGTGAGCATGTAGAACAGTGGGAGTTCTCATATATTGTGGTGGGAATATAAATTGTTGCAAAAAATGTGGAGAACAACCTGGCAAATTGACTAGAGTTGCAAGTCATGAATACCGTACAACTCATCGATTCTACTTCTGATGATATTCCTGCTTAAAATTCTTGCACATATTCCCAGGGAGACATGATGTACACAAATGCTTCCTTCCGTATTGTAATAATGACATTAACATAAAAAACCAGGACTGTAGAACAAACAATATATTGCTTAAGAGTTTATACACATGTAGTAAAACTAAAAACATACATATGGGAACAATCTGTACAAAATGAATCTAAAGCTTGATCCTGGGAATAAGTGGAAAGAAATTGACTGCGGAGGGTTCTAAAGAAACTTTAATATTTCTAAGTTCTTATTTCTTAAGTGGGTGGTAAGTAAATTGGCACTTATTATATTATCCTCTCTACCTATGTATTTAAAAAATATTTCTAACATAAAAGGGAGTAATTCTACATAATTAACAGATATGAGTATTGACAATGCGAAGGACTGTGGAGTTTATGCAAGGTCGCATAACTAGTAATAAGAAAGTTCTGTGTAGGATTTAAACCTTCCTTCTTCTGGTTCATTTATACCACTGTTTCTATCTTAATTAGAAAAGAGAGAGAGAGAGAAAGAAACTAATTACTTGCAGATCAGATCACATAAAGATAGTAACTTGGGTTTTGCCATCATAAGGGATTAAATTGCCTACTTAAGGGGAAAAAAAGTGGAAAAGATAAAAAAGCATG
The DNA here is from genome assembly GCF_002007445.2 of Ailuropoda melanoleuca. NCBI lineage: Eukaryota > Metazoa > Chordata > Mammalia > Carnivora > Ursidae > Ailuropoda > Ailuropoda melanoleuca. Next base: position 73,350,482 of record NC_048218.1, read on the forward strand.
CACAAGCATACTCTCGTCCCTGGGTAACATAAAAGTAAGAGAGCAACTAAACCTATGGAAATCTGAACTGCCAGGGGCTTGTGGGAGCAGGAAAAGGGAATATGGGACACATCGGTAATAATAAAGATATTTGACTAAAAAAAAAATGAGAAAAGACATAATTAAACAAAGGAAACTTCGTGTCATTATGTGGAGATTTTTTTTAAAGGATGATGGAACAGTAAAATTCATGTCAAAAACATTCCCTTGTGCTGCTGCAAAAAATTAAGTAATTTTTTAAGTCTATACCTCAAAAGTGTTGGTCGTATTTGCTAAAATGGACTCATACGCATTCATGCATATGCATAGATACTTATATATGCATAATATTAATGAACAAAACATACAAAGCTATAACATACAAAGCGTATATCATTTAGCTAAGCATTATCTTAGGTTGAAGAAATTTAGTTTTTGATACAAATATCATCACAGAAGAGGTCGTATTATTTGATAAAGTTTGTAAACTTCAGCTAAACCTTATCACCAAATATATTCAGTTCAGATATTACCAATTAGAGGAACATGCTCTGAAATGCTGGCCTCAACCATCACTATTTATTTCTTTGATATGGATAAATTATTAGGATTTACTTATTCAGGATGTATTATTACCAGTAAACATAGATTAGCATAGGTAGGTGCCAGGTAGGTGCACTTAATGACAAATATTGAGTTCATTATCAAAATACATTCCTTTGAATGCTATAATAGGAGTGTCTTTAAAATGTTTCTGAGAAAGGAGAGGAAGACAGGTCAGGAGAGTCAGCAAGACTTCACAGATATCATTATAAATAATTGGAATAATGTCTGGGAAAGTATTTTTGAAGCACTGAAGATTTTTAACACTTAAGAAATTATTATTCGTTATTATAAATTTCCCACTTCAATTCTCAGTAAAGAAGACATTTCACAGCATGCTGGAACTTTGTACATGTAAGCATTCAAATATTTCATGAACTACCAAAGCTCAAATCTTTTCAAATATTTATTTCCAGAAAAAAAATCTACTTCGAAGTAAACCTCAAACCCATAAGTGAAATACAGTTAACATTTAACCAAGGATAGTTTCTGCACAATTCATTGCCTAACTGCATGTTATTTTTCTTCCTAAATATTCATGGCAGGCAGAATATTGACCTCCTAAAGCTGTCCACGTTCTACTCCCTGGAACCTATGAGAATATGTTAGGTTGCGCAGCAAAGAATACTTAAGGCAGCAGAGGGAACTAAGGTGGCTAATCAGCTGGTTTGAGATGGAGAGATTATTCTGTATTATCCAGGTGAGCCCAAGTAATCACATGGGCTCTTAAATGTGGAAGAGGGAGGCAGAAATGTTAGAGTCTGAATGATAAAATGTGAGAAAGACCTAAGAGGCCATTGCTGGCTTTGAAGAGGAAGGAAGGGACCCCAGGGCCAAAGAATGCAGCAGTCTCTAGAAGCTAGAAAAGACAAAGAAGTAGATTCTCTCCTAAAGCTTTCAGAAAGAAACATAGCTCGGCCTTACTTTAGCTCAGTGAGACCCACTTTGATTTCTGACTTCAGAACTGCTGAGATAATCAATGCGTGTTGTTTTAAGCCACTAAGTGTGTGGTAATTTGTTACAGAAGCCACAGGAAACTATTACAGTTAACATTTATTTTATCCTCAAAGAAACAAGTTCTATGAACCCTTTTTTGCAAACTCCAGCCACTGCTATTATAGTTTTCTATCACTACATTTTCCACAAATGGAGTTAGTGGCTTAAAAGAACACCCATTTATTGGGTCATAGTTCTATAGGTCAAAAGCATGGACAGACTAGACTGGATTCTACGCTCAGGATCTCACACGGCAAAATCAAGATGTCAGCCAGGTTGGCCTCTTAACTAGAGACTCTGAGAAACTATCTGCTTCCAGACTCATTTCAGCTTCTCAACAGATTCACTTCCGTGCAGCTCTAGGCTGAGATCTCCGTTTCCTTGCCATCCATCAACTGGCAACAACTAAGGATGCCGGCATTCCTTCTCAAGGTCCACCTGGTCCACCTCAAGCCAGCAATGGTGCATAAACTCCTTCTCCTGCTTCAAATCTCTCTCCACTCTTTCTTCTGTCACCAGCTGGAGAAAGTTCTCTACTTTTAATGCCACCTATGATTAGATTAGACCCTCCTGGATAGTCTCTCCCTTAAAGTCACATAACATAATTGTGGGAGTGATGTCTCACCATTTTCACAGGTTCTGAGGACTAGGACATATTTAGAGGTCGAGTATAGAAATTCTGCCTACCACAACTACTCGATTGCCTTTTTAACTTTTACTATATTTAAATATTAATGAATTTATTTATATGGCTAGCTTATACATTGCTTTGTATTCTGTTGTATTTTTTTATGGAAACATATTTCCAGTAAAAAATAGGAAACTCCTAAGCACAGGAATAATATACTGCATTTATTCATTAACTGGCACTATGTTAGAGCTAAGGGTACAGACATAAATAGGATTGTCAGGAAAGAGTCTAACAGAATAATGTTTGGAAAAACTGGAAGAAGTGTAGACAACTTTGAAGAGTATTTAAAAATGTAATGGTATTGATATAATACTTACTTGTATGATTTAAAGGCTCTAGGACCATGGATAAGAATCTCTAATCTCTAATCATGTTTATTAGAGAGGTGTTTTTTTTTTTTTTTCTAAATGCATTCCAAATCTATTCGGTGAACACAAACTATGAGCTAAAATGGAGAGGAAATCAAAACAAAACAAAACAACTCTTAGCCTACCAACCAAGAGAGTGTATTGAGGGTCAAATGAAATAACCTAGGTCCAAAGGTTATAAAGCTCTCAAAGTGCTATTCAAATGTGAATTGTTAAAATTATTAGCGCAGGCTTTATTTGGCATCTTCGTCTACGTCATCCAGTAGAGGGCAAATCGTGTAACAGATGCCAGTGAAAACACTCAGCATTGCTATCGCCAATAAGTGAATATATGTATTATGTTTCATTTCTCTTTTTAACTTTCAAACTTTTCTCTAGGAGGTCAAAGTCATTCCCTATTTCTCACTTCTTCATCCATTTTCTTCCTGGTTTGCCAGTAGGCTGTACAGGGATTTAGTTTTACAAGTGCTTCAATGTTTCCTGATTCAGGAAACCTTCCTGATGAGGGGAGGTGATTCAAGGCCAGACAAAGGGGGCAGATGCCACAACACTGATGAGAAATGGCTGACCTTGCCACAGCCAGCTTGGGAAGTTCCCTGGAGTAGCTAATGTATTTTAGCACGGAGTTGGAGAAAACTTAAAATGCTGCTGCAAAAGTTGGCTGCCATACTCCAGGGACCAGTGTAATGCCTTGGAAGCTACCCCAGATCTACTATCCAACAAGCTCATTAACGAAGTGCTGGAGAGTGACATTAGCTAGAGGCAGTCACAGTGGGGTTCTCAAATTTACTGTGCATAAGAATTATCTAGGATTGCTTGTTAAAAATACATGCTCCAGAGGTATACCCTAAGAAATTCTGGTTTAGAAGGTCTAGGGGAGGGGAAACACAACAAGGTTGTGTAAAATCAGTACATTTTAATAAAATAGTCTAGGGAATTCTGAAATATAAAGGCAAATAAAATATGTTTATATTACTCTTCTTTAGTGATATGACCAACAACAATTTGCAAAGGAAAAAAAGACAGAGTTCTGGCATCTCTCCTAATACAATAGCCTTACTTAGAGTCTTACTTGCCAGTTTAACTTTGTTCAGTGCTATGGCTTTTATTAATGAAAAGTTTTAGTTTTGTAGATTCACTTCATGCCATAAGCCATAATATGGAGAGATCCTCTGTTTTTCATAGCATTTGGTTCTTCTTTATGTGTTTCTTTTCTCTGCTAAGAACTCCTATTTTTCATTTATTTCATGCATTTCATAATCACTGAAGCATTTTTATGATGACTACTTTGACAGTTTTGTCTGGTAATTCTATCATTTCTGTCATTAGTGGTGGCATCTATTGGTTGTCTTTTTGCATTCAGGGTGAGATCTTTTTTTCTCAGTATGATGAGTGATTTTCAATTAAAATCTAGATAATTTGAGTGTTATGGTATGAGAACGTGGGCCTTATTTAAACATTCTGTTTTAGCTGACCTCTTCTGACACCGCTCCATCCAGAGGGGAAGGGAGGGGACCACTACCTTGGGACTGCCAGGTGGTGGGAGAAATCCAGGTTCCCGACTCAGCCTCTCTTGGCAACCATGGGGGAAATGACTCCTTACTACTGCCAGGTGTGAGTGAATGTATACTGCTCACTAGGCCTTTGCTGATAGTTCTTCCCTGGCTGGACGTGTAAGAGTGCCTCGTCACTGCTCCATCCATGGCCTCCACTGACACCCCAGAGTAGAGAGTGGCTTCCTTCAAGCTGGCAGTGAAGAAAGTTGAGTGTCCACCAAAACCCCAGCCTGTACGTCCCCAGTATGGAGATGGGATGCTTTGATGCTTTGTTACTGAGGGTAAGGTCAATTTCTAGCTCCCTTGTGGTCTCTACTGACACCTGTGGGTGGGGTGGGCCTCTTTATCGCTTAGCCAGGATGAGAGTCCTGGTTCCCTATTGGCCTCTGCTACCAGGTCATCAGTTGTACTACCTTGTTGCTGCCGTGTAAGGGTCGAAGTCCAGGCTCCTTACTTAGCATTTGCAGGAGGAGGTGGGGTGGGGACACATTGTTATCTGTGATGTTTAGCTGGAGGAGAGTGGTTATTGTCTAAAAGCGTTCTGTCTTGAGAGCTTGCCCCTTTCCGGGTTCTTTTGCTAGACAGAGCAGACTTTTGGAGAGGCTTTTTCTTTCAGCAAGCACGGGCGGTTCTGAGTTGCCAACTTCTGAGATACGTTTCAAAAAGAAAACCCAAGAAACTCACCACATGTCATTCATAAAGTAGCAAAGTCCCTAGCTATTCTACCTTTTTTTCACCTTACAGAATCTTCACATATTTGCTTTATATAGAATCTTCAATGTTTTTAGTTATACTTAGCAAGAAGAATAGGGAAAAGAATGTCTACTCCATCTTCCCAGAAGCAGAATTCTTGGAGAAACATTTTTTTTTTAAATCAATGGGAAAAAATGTATGAACCAAAGATTTTCTATGCATCCACATCTTCTTTACCCATATATCCATGGATGGACACTTAGTTTATTTCCATATCTTGGCTATTTTAAATAATGTTGTAATGAACATTAAAGTACGTATATCTTTTCAATTTAATATTTTTGTTTTCTTCGTATAAATACCCAGAAGTGGAACTGCTGGATCATATAGCAGTTCTATTTTTAATTTTCTGAGGAGCCTCCATACTGTTTTTCAGAGTGGCCGCATCAATTTACTTTCCCACCAACAGTGTATGAGATTCCCTTTTCTCCACATCCTTGCCAACACTTGTTATTTCTTGTTTTTTTTGATAATACCCATTCTGACAGGCTGAGGTGATATTTCATTGTGACTAAGTGTCAATTCTGTTTATCTTTTCAACAAAGCCAAGTCTTTGTTTTATTGATTTTTCTACTGTTCTCTATTTTCTATTTCATTTACTTCTACTCTGATCATTGTAACTTATTCTTTCTGTTAACTGTGGGTTTAGTTTTTTCTTTTTCTAGCTCCTTAAGGTGTAAGGTTAGGTTTTTATTTATCTTTCTTCTTTTTTAACGTAGGTGTTTATCACAATAAACTTCTCTCTTGTACTACTTTTGCTGCCTCTGATAAGTTTTGGCAGACTGTGCTTTCACTTTTGTCTCAGTTGTTTTCTCATTTCCTTTTTGATTTTTCTTTCACCCAATGATTATTCAAGAGTGTGTTATTTCCAGATATTTGTAAATTTTCCATTTTTTCTTCTATTGTGGTCAGAAAATATACTTTATACAATTTCCATCTTCCTAAATTTGCTAAGATTTGTTTTGTGACCTAACATGATCTATCCTGGAGAAAGTTCCATATGTGCTTGAGAAGAATATGTATTCTGCTGCTATTGGGTAAAATGTTCTGTACATCTCTAATAGGTCCATTTGGTCTATAGATCCTCAAGTCAAGGCTTATTGATATTTTGTTTGGATGTTCTATCCATTATTGAAAGTGGAACACTGAGGTCTCCTACTGTTTTTGTATTGCTATTTCTCCCTTCAGTTCTGTCAATGGTTGCTTCACATATTTATGTGCTCTGATGTTGGGTGCATATATATGTATAATTGTTTTATCTTCCTGGTGGCTTGGCCCTTTTATCATTATATTACGTTCTTTGTCTCTTGTGACAGTTTTTGAATTAAAGTTTATATATTCTAATATAAGCATAGGCACTCTTGCTCTCTTTTGGTTACCATTTGCATAGAATATCTTTTTCCATTTCTTCATTTTTAGCCTATGTGTGTTCTTAAATCTAAAGTAAGAGTCTTGTAGACAATAAATGGTCAAGTCTTGTTTTGTTGTTGTTTTATTCATTCAGCCATTCTATGTCTGTTAATTAGGGTGTTTAATCTATTTCCATTTATGTTATTATTGATAGGGAAGAAATCACTACAATGAACAATTATATATAACACTGGATAACCTAAAGAAATGGATAAATTCCTAGAAAAAAATCTACCAAGATTGAATTACGAATAAACGGTAAGTTTGAACAGACCTATAACCAGTATAGAGATTGAATCAGCAATTAAAAACTTTTCAATAAATAAAAAAGGCAGGAGTAGATGACTTTACTAGTAAGTTCTGCCAAACATTTATTTTTTATTTTTTATTTTTTTTTTTAAGTTTCTTTATTTGACAGAGATAGAGACAGCCAGCGAGAGAGGGGACACAAGCAGGGGGAGTGGGAAAGGAAGAAGCAGGCTCATAGAGGAAGAGCCTGATGTGGGGCTCGATCCCATAACGCCGGGATCACGCCCTGAGCCGAAGGCAGACGCTTAACCGCTGTGCCACCCAGGCGCCCCCTGCCAAACATTTAAACAAGAATTGATATCAGCCTTTCTCAAACTGTCCCACAAAACTGAAGAGGGAGGCACATGTCCAAACTCATTCTGAGGCTATCATTACCCTTATAATGTAGCCAGACAGACACACCACAAGGAAAAAAAGAGAAAAACAAAAAACAAACACCAATATTCCTAGTAAATACAGATGCAAAAATTCTCAAATACAACAGCACATACACAACTGAGTAGGATTTATCCCTGGGATGCAAAGATAGTTCAACATGTACAAATCAATGAATGTGATACACCGTATCAACAAAATGAAAGATGAAAACCACATGATCATCTCAATAAATGAAAAATAAGTTTGTGACAAATTTCAACATCCTTTTACCGAAAAAAAATTCTCAAAAAACTAGGAATAGAGGGCAAGTATGTTAACAAAATATAGGCCATATATGAAGCCCACAGCCACATCATACTTAAAACTGAATACTTTTCCTCTAAAATCAGAAACAGGCAAGGATGCCCACTTCTATTCAACATGCTTCTGAAGGTCTTAGGCAGACCTAGGCAAGAAAAAGAAATAGAAGGCTTCCAAATTGGAAAGGAAGAAGTTAAATGCAGTCTCCATTTGCTGATGACATGATCTTATATACAGAAAACCTAAAGACGCCATATAAAAATTATCAGAATAAATAAATACAGTAATGTTGCAGAACACAAAATCTACAATCAAAAATCAGTTTAAATTCTATACATGAAAAGGAAATCTGGAAGACAATCCTATTTATAATACCTTCAAAAATAATAAAATACTTAGGGATAAACTTAACTAAGAGAGTAAAAGTCTAGACACAACAAGAAAACTTGTACTAAAAACTACCAAATATTGATGAAAGAAATTAAGAAATTAAGAAAGACACAAAAAATAGAAGGACACCCCCATATACTTATGGATTAGACTCAATGTTATTAAAATGTCCATACTACCCTAAACAGTCTACACATTTAATGCAATTCCTACCAAAATCCCAATATCATTTTGTTTATAGAAAGAGGAAAAAAAAAACCAATTCTACAATTCATATAGAACCACAAAAGACCATGAATAGCCAAGTCAATCCTGGGGAAGAACAAAACTGAAGGCATTATACTCCCAACAGAAGATATATGACTGGTTAATAAGTGCATGAAAACATGCTCAAAAACATCTTTATTTATCAGAGATATGCAAATTAAATCCATAATGTGATAAGACCACAATATCAATAAGAATGGCTAAAATTAAAGACCAATTGCGGACAAGGAGATAGAACAAGAACCCTCATTTATTCCCGGAGGAAATACAAAATTATATCTCTACTTTGGATAATAGTTTCTTATAAAGATAAAAGTTTCTTATAAAGTGATACATGCATCTGCCACATAACTCAGCAATTCCATGACTGGATATTTAACCCAAAGAAATCAAAACCTATAACCTATACAAAATCTTGAACAATCTATGAAAAAGTTTCATAACAATTTTATCATAACTATCAAAAATTGGGAATAACCCAAATGTTCATCAACACATAAATATATCTTAAGATAGTCATACAGCAGGATAATTCTAAGAGACAAAAAGAGATAAACTGTGGATACATACAAGAACAGGATAAATCAAAAACTTTATACTAAGTAAAAGCAGTCAGATCAAAAAGAGTCCATACTGCTTGATCCCATTTACTTGAAATTCTAGGCTCGGCTAAGTTATTGAATAGTGACAGAAAAAAGACCAATGGTTGCCTGAAACAAGAGTGGGAGGGATTACATACAAAGAACCCAAGGAAAAGTTTTAGGTAATGTAAATGTTGTATATGTTGATGGGGGTAATTGCTACATGAGGAGACATATTTATCAAAACATATCTAATTATGTACTTAAAATGAGGGCATTTGTTACATATAAATTACACCACAATAAAGTTGATGTAGATCATAACATACATTCTTAGTTGTGCTGTGGGTGCTTAGGACAAGACTTATACCCATTGAACCCTCCCTCCAAGATCAGAGCAGTGATATCCATGTTGGCCACTGGTAGAGATCTGATCCTAATTAAAATTTCACAAGGGTCATTTATAAGAGTAGAGCCATACATCTATACTATAAGGATGCCGATATAAAAGAACCTAAAAAAAAATAGATCCTGAATTTATTTGAGTAAGTACCATACGAAACTCACAGAAAAAGCTGGGAAACAGTTTGAGAGTGCCTAATCTTGGGGTGCCTAGGTGGCTCAGTTGGTTAAATGTTTGCCTTGGGCTCAGGTCATGATCCCAGGGTCCTGGGATTGAGCCCTGCACCCTGCTTTGGTCTCCATGTTCAGTGGGGAGCCTGCTTTTCCCTCTCTCCCCTGCTCGTGCTCTATCGCATGTGCTCTCTCTCTCTCTCTCAAATAAATAGAGAGTGCCTAATGTCTTATAACAAATATATTCAATGGTCATTCCAATGTAGTTTAAGTTTTATTAGGATATACTGATGGAAGGTGGGATACAGAAAGCATTTTGATTACCCATTATAGTCTAGACATTGCTGAGCTACAGAGATGAATCAACCAAAAACTGTAGCATAGAACTTTAAGTATAAAGGGGAAAAACATGCACAAAAGTTACTCTAAGACAAGTGCTTTCCTACAAAGATGTGGTAATAAAGAAATATTCCAGGAAGTAACACATTTATGATGCAGACAAAACTTTAACAGCCATCCTGAAAAGGCATACTTGGCAGACAAATTAACATGTTAAAAAGACACCATCAATTCAAACGTTTTTAAAGCCATAAAATAAAGAGCATTCTCTGTGTTAGCATTTCCAAATGTATCCTTCCAGCAAAGCTCAAATAGCACATAGAATTAGCTGAAGCATTCAGTTCAAATGAGTACTGAAATGGAGTCCTGGAAACTCAAATAACCACCCACGTCTGAGCCATGAAAGAGTAATTTAGCTCCGCCTAAGGGGCAATATGTTTCATAAAACCCCTATCTTTTTTTCTATGATATAATGCAACTAATCTTAATGGGTTTTGCCTTAAAAACCTCTTAAAGTCTGCAGCAAAATAACCCAGAATTACCATATCTTCAATTAAACATACTGTGCTGCTCTAGGGAGATTGGACTTGAATACAGTGTTTATCAAGATTGCAAAGTCTAAGAGCTGCTACTACTCTATTAACCGGCTAATCTGAGCTCTAAATGAGGACATTAAAAGGGGAATATAGATCTCTTTCAATAATGGAAATAATTCTTTATCTGATGAACTTTCTTCCTGCATTGCAGGTTCTGTACATCTTAAGCCACCCTTCTTTTCTCATATCCCAAATGTAGACCATTTTTTTAAGTTTCCATTCAATCATCAACTTCTGCATGCCATCCTTGATTTCCCTCAAAAAAGGAGAGATCTTCCCCTGAATTTCTTTAACACTTCCTATTCCTCAATTTTTAAATATACCACTACTTTTCACACATTAGATTATAATGTGTTTCATCTCATTCTGGATTTCAAGTTCCTTGACCCCAAAATATGTCTTATTTACATTGACAACTTGGTATTTTCAAGACATCTGATATTATGCCTAATAAAGAGTAAACAAGAAATTATTAAAGTGATACAGCAACAACAAAAAGTTTATTCATGAGAACAGAGTTCTATTTGAAAATTCTATTAGTGTAATTTCACGTGAAAGCAAAATTTGGTCCTATTATGGGACAAACATATTTCTTGGAATTCCTAAACAGTTTTGTTCTAATTTCATAATTTTACTTGAGGAACACACAAAAACATATCTGAAGAAAAAGATGGATGAAGAAAACCGTGGGGAAGGAAGAAGGTAAGAACTTGTATAATGTAAGGGAAATCAGACAAAACTGGCAGTAAGGGGGTGACACAACCTCTTTGAATAGATATGAACTAACAATAGACAATTATATCATAAATTTATCAATGTGAATTTGTCAATTCTTCTACACAAATGATCCAATCTTACCGAATTGCACCATCACCCAAGATCTGAACTGATAAATTCATCTCCTTGTTTGGAATGTTCAGGAGATTTTACTTGAACTGTGTGAACATCCATTTTATTCTTTCACTAGAAAGAAGAGGCATGTTTCTCAGCCAGATAGTAAGAATGACAGAAATTGATTAAAAATGTGGCCATCGAGGTGTGTCACGAAGATACCCTTATAAAATTTGTGGCTCTAAAGATCATGGCTGACTGAAGACCCACTGCTACACCACTGGGTCCACCTAGTCATGAATATGGAAGCCATACTTCCTCAGGTTGCTCCCACCAATAACTGAGCACAATGGTAGTAGCTGGATCACTCCTGCCTGCATAAGCAACTTTTGCTTGAGGATTTCCTTTGGCTAAGGCATTCTTAGCATTGGACTGAGTTCTGAAAGGGTAGGATTATCCCAAGTCTGGTGGGTTTTTTGTTATTTCCTTTTTGTTTCTTTAGGGTCAGACCTGCATCGTTGTCTGAAGCCTTATAACTGCTTACTTTGCTTCCTTCTTCCATGATTTGCAGGCATTTCTCTCAATAAATCTCTCAGATTTCCAGCCCTGTCTTGGCTTCTACTTCTCAAGAGATCTGAACTGAATAAAAAGAACATCTCTTTAGATTTATTTGCCCCATAAGTGGAGGCTCAGATTTAAGCCATTCACACGAATATACTTGGGATTTTTCCCAGGCCCCTTACTCCAACTTACAATTCACTATAAGAAACTTTCTTCTTAGTAGTATCTAGAGGACTGATTTCCAAATAATATTCTGAGAATTATTCTAAATAATGCTTTATTTAAAAATTTGTAAAGCATAGTCTTATCTCAAGATCGTGATTACATATAAAAAACAATAATTGTACAAGAATGTATATTTTTAACTATCTCTTCTAGGTTACTTTGGTAAATTACCATGTGTATTCATTTTCTATTGCTGCATAAAAAATTAACATAAATTTAGTAGCTTATAAAATCACATTATTATCACACAGTTTCAGTGGATCAGGAGCCCAGCCATGGCTTACGTGGGTTCTCTGCTCAGGGCCTTACAAGGCTGTACTCAAGTTGTTGCCTGGGCTTTATTTTTCATCTTGAGGCTCAAGTACAAAGGAATATGCTTCCAAGTTCATTGAGATTGTTGGTAGAATTCATTTCCATGCCGCTGTTTACTGAAATCCCCAGCATTTTGCTCACTGGACACCACTTGTTGGTCACTAGAGACTGTTCATAAGTTCATTAATGTGTGGTTCTCTTCATAGGCAATTCACAGCATTGTTATCTACTTCTTCAAGACCAGTAGGAGAATCTCTTTTTCCAGTCTACTAAGACAGCATCTTATACAACCAACCATAATCATAGGAGTGACACCCCATCACCTTTGCCATGTATTATATAAAACAAGTTAGAAGCAATCATGGATCCCACCTACAGTCAAGGGGAAGGGATGACATAAGGGATAAGGGATTGGATCACTGTAGGTCACTTTAGGGTGTTTCACCACACTAGGTTTGGAAACAATATCAGCTTAGATGATAAGAAGATGGTTTATCTCAAAAAAATGGAACTAAAATGACCTGATTACATGATAAATGTTAAGAATTGTACATTATCCTTTTCTTCAACTTCGAAGATTGCTATTCTGCCAGACGTAAGAGGACTGTGAAGCTGCTGATATTCTGACAATGTCACGGTCCCCTATTTCCAGACATTTTATAGCCAAGTGAATAAACAGAAGAAAAACATATTTCAGACCTCTAGATGCTTCTGTAGCAGAAGAGGACAGACATCAAAGAAAAATTCTTCCTCTGAACTGAATTCACTACAAAATATGTAAGAACATTTTGGAAAGCAGTTGAGCCCCGTTGTAAAGAACTTAGACCCTGATATACAATGAATAAGAATTTGGACACCTGACTTAATTACTAATTATGTGACTTTGAATGAATTTCTCTTACTCTTTCTTTCCTCATCCGGAATGGGGTTTAGAGAACCTACATTAATAATTGCTCGGATGATTCAATGTGATAATATACATAAAGACATGGTTGTGGTTGTAGTCAAATTTATGTGAGAAGAGACCTTATGGAATGCAAAATGGAGTAGTGTGGTACAAGGGCATATTGCAGGCAAGAAATAGACGATATCACAGCAGAGAAACAAGCAATTAGATGGCAATCTTGAAAATAATTCAAAATTCAAAAGCAAAAGATAAAATGATAAAAATTAAGAAAAATGTAAATGATACATAAAAAAAGTATTTTTTAAAAAGACCAATCCAGAAAGTAATAAGTAAGAGTCTAGTAACTTTAAAAAAAACAAATTCTAGACTTCTTGTTCACAATCTAAATATTAGACTACTAGTATATCTGAAATATATTAAGGGAAAGAGGTCATAATTGAACTTTGTACTCCATCAAATTGTTGTTCAAAAGAGAGTTAATAAAAATAACTTTTTATATATTCAAGGCCTAGAAAAACATATTACTTAGGTGTGTTATTCCTGAAAAAATTATCCAAACATGTGCCCAGATAACAAAGATATGACTCCAAAAATTTAAACCAGAAGTGTGAAAAATAAGAAAGGAAGGAGCTGGCATTCATGACCATTGAAATAATTAGAGGTATAAGGATATGGATAAATAACTGCTAAAAATGTGATGACAATGGGTGGGACAATGAGATTATACAGATAGAGTTACTTTTGTTTTTAATTCTGGAGATTACAACCTTAGATTTTCACCCAAGTAACCTGATTAGTGAAACAAATATTCCTGTTTAAAAATTAAGCAAGAATTAGTTGAATTATATGTTAAAACAAAATTTTGGGTATATATATGCATATTATACATATATATGAGTAAACATAACAGTCAAGAAAATCTATGACATTAATTCTACTTTTCTATGAAAAGTAATTTTTTATTTTGTATTTGAAAAAAACATGATTTGCTTATGTGCTTTAAAACAACATGACATAGTAAAAGTTAAGAATAAAGGCATAAATGAATATATCAAGGAGACACAAACAAGCAATAGATCAATATTAACATAAAATATATAATTTGAAGGGGAAAAAAACCAAAAAGGCAAAAGCTTCATTTTATGGTAAAGAAGTAAATACATTAAAAATAACCACACTTTGTTCTAATAAAAACTAATAAAATAATACTAGAACACAGAAAAAATGAAACTTTCAAAAAATGGCCCGATTTGGTGCCATGGAAAACTTTTAGAAATAGTAAAATGAGAATTTATTCAAAATACATTCATTTTCTAACTAAAATTGAATAGAACTTGACATTAAATTAACTTAAATAATTTTTAAAATTTTAAATTCTTGAATATTTAAAAGTATTCTCTTACATAAATATTAGATCAATATGGGATTTCAATAAAATTTATAAAAATAAAGACAAACAGAAAAATTAATTGAATTTGAATGAAAATAAATTCACAACTTAAATGCTTTCATTATTTGAAAATAGAAAATAAATTAGCTGAGCTGAATAAATCAAATGGTAGAGAAAAAAATAAACTAAAAAAACAAACTGATAAACAGCAGACCTCAAAAAATATATAGGTCATATTTTTTAAAAGTAAGTAACATTAGAAAATATCTGTAAAATTAAGTCAAGAAAAAAAGCAGAAATGTCTCCTGAGGCAAGGAAAACAAAAGCAAAAATAAACTATTAGGACTTCATCAGAATAAAAAGCTTCTGCACAGTGAAGGAAACAATCCACAAAACTAAAAGGGAACCTACAGAATGGGAAAAGATATTTGCAAATGACATGTCAGATAAAGGGCTAGTATGCAAAATATATAAAGAACTTACAAAATCCAACACTCAAAAAACAAATAACCCAATTAAAAAACGGGCAGAAGACATGAACAGACATTTCTCCAAAGAAGACATCCAGATGGCCAATAGACACATGAAAAGATGCTCATCACTTATCCTCAGGGAAATGCAAATCAAAACTACAGTTAAGGAGTGACTGGGTGCCTCAGTCGGTTAAGCAACTGCCTAAGCATGGCTCAGGTCATGATCTCAGGGTCCTGGGATCAAGCCCCACATTGGGCTCCCTGCTCAGCAGGAAGTGTGCTTCTCCCTCTCCCTCTGTCTCTCACTCTCAAAAAACAAAACAAAACAAAAAATAAAAAAACTACAGTAAGATATCACCTCACATGTGTCACAATGGCTAAAATCAACACCACAAGAAACAACAGGTGTTGGCAAAGATGTGGAGAAAAAGGAATACTTCTGCGCTGTTGGTAGGAATGCAGACTTGTGCAGCCACTGTGGAAAACAGTGTGGAAGTGGCTCAAAAAGTTAAAAATAGAACAATCTTATGATCCAGTGATCATACTACTATATATTTACTCAAAGAATACAAAAACACTAATTCAAAAGTATACACACACCCTATGTTTATGGCAGCATTATTTATAATAGCCAAATTATGGAGACTGCCCAAGTGTCCATCGATTAATGAATTGATAAAGAAGATGTGATATATATATACACAATAGAATATTACTCAGCCATAAAAAGGAATGAAATCTTTCTATTTGCAATGAAATGGATGGAGCTAAGGAGTGTTATACTAAGCAAAATAAGTCAGAGAGGTACAAATACCAATGATTTCACTCATATGCAGAATTTAAGAAACAAAACAAACAAAGGGAAAAAAATTAGACAGAGAGAGAGTCAAAGCAAGAACAGACTTTTAATTATAAAGAACAATCTGATGGTTACCAGAGGGGAGGGGGATGGGAGGAGAGGTTAAATAGGTGATGGAAATTAAGGAGTGCACTTGTCCTGATGAGCACAGGATCATGTATGGAACTGTTGAGTCACTGTATTGTACACCTGAAGCTAATATAACACTGTCTGTTAACTAACTGGAATTAAAATAAAAGCTTTAAAAAATGGCTTTTGAAAAGTAAATAATTAAAGAGAAAGAAAAGGTAAATTTGCTTTAAAATAATTTAAAATGATAATTAAAACCTTACCAATGAATATGGAGAGGAGGATACTTATTAATTAATAATATATTTAAGCTAAGATTTCATACAAATAATATCATTCTGGTTTGACATTAAGTTAGAATCAAGGAATAATCGTCAGCCCTTTAAGATGCTTATGAAGACTATATAATGACATCAAAATGCTCATAGAATAGAGCCTAGTAAAAGAGTTGAATAAAAGATTTCAAAACCTTTATACTTGCTCTAAATGTAAAATTCAAAATCTATCATAAATGTAACGACTAACAATAATGTCCAAATGTTAACTGCGATTGTGATTGCATGACCTACGGGCAATTTTTGCTTATATTTTAGAATTTCTTCTGAATGTTCTTGGTCACCTTTTGTTACAGACATTATTCTAGTTTGGTGCACAAAACAGAAAAAGAATAAAACAAAAAGAGGAAGGAAGGAAGGAAGGAAGGAAGGAAGGAAGGAAGGAAGGAAGGAAGGAAGGAAAGGAGGGAAGAAAGAGAGGAGGAAGGCAGGCAGGCAGGCAGAGAGACAGACCTACCCTTCTTGGGGCTTCTATTCTAGTGAGGGAAATAAACATGTGTGTATGAGTGTGTAAGTATGTATCTGCATACCTGCACGAGTGTGTCTGGAGATAAATCCTCTGACTTCATAAAATGAAACTGGGATAAAGAGTGATGTGAAGATTCCAACATAAATAAATTTTCTCTGATTTGTTATTTAAGCAGAAAACTGAATAAAGAAAAGGAATGAGACATACACATATGTAGGTGACTTCATTAGTCTGAGAGAATATCAAATACAAGGCTCTGAGGGGTGAATTTACAGGGGGTTCCAGGAAGGAAAAGAAACCCAGGTAAGGGTTGAATGGGTTGACTGAGAAGAGTTGTAAGAGAGGAGTTTAAGACCGCATGGAGCCTTTAGAATTATATAAAGGACTTTGAATTTTACTCTTTATGTGGTGGGAAGTGACTTGATATGATTTGTTTTAAAATTATTAGTTTGGCTGCTAAATAGAGACCCATGGCAAGTAAGACAGGAAGTAAAAAAAGAAGAAAAATAAGACCAGTTAAGAGGAATAGAACAAACAAAGGATTAGACTGGTTAGAGTTGATTTTAATTGAATATGTATCACTCTAATAAACATATGATTCAGCAATAAATAACTGAGAAAATTACTTGGATTTATAAAGATTAAGGTTATCAGATTAGTTTTATAAAACTTCACACAAATTAATGAGAATATTAAGCACATAGTAGTTAAGTTAATTAACACAACTGGGATTATATTAATTAAACCAATCTGAAAATGTGCATGCTCACCAGTGATCATAAAATGGAAATAGATATAACAACTCCAATTACTTTTTGTAATAACATTGTCTTTTCAAAAAAAAAACCAGTGTACAAGTTTAATAAGGTACAGCAAAAAAGTATTTACATACATTGCTATTTTAATGTGTTATTACGAGTCATAAATATATTTGTGTCCCTGACTTAGAAATTATATCTATAAAATATCCTATGGAAATAATATTTAATTTAAATTGGCTTTATAAACAAAATTGTCCCAGCAAAATTTATAAAAATATAAAACTTAGGAAGAAAAAACTAAAATAATAGGGAATGGTCAAATGAACCTGTTGGAATATTATGAAACCTTTAAAAAAGTAACTGTTTCATGTGAGGGACTACTCATAGCATTTGTAAATAAGAGGGGGCAGGTAGTAATATTTTATATATAATCTTAAATATGTATTTAAAAGTGCTGTAGGTATAGAAACATAATGGAAGAAAATATAACAAAATATTAGCATTGATGATATTTAGTTCTGATAAATACGTATTTTTATTCTTTCCTTTCCTTAATTTCCACAGTATCTTCATAAGGATATATTACTTAAATATAGACTTTAGAATTATGTTAAATTCACTGATTGCATTATTTAGTAGCAATCACTAAAGAGTGCTCAGTAGAATATTAAAATGGGGCTTATAACTAGTTGGTGCAGCACATAGGGGATGGAGCTCAAGGAGAATGTGTTGTCTATTGGGTTGATAAGTCAGATATACGAGTATACCCTTTACATCCTTGGGTAACTCCTGAAGTATAGGTGTTTGAGTCAGGGTCCCAAGGAAAGCAGAACCTGGAAGCCTGATTTGGCCAAGAAAAGGTATTAGCAGCAACAGTAGAGTTCTGTAGAAACAGAGGTGTAAATTCAAGTTTTACCAAATTAGGAAAAATAACACACATTATTATGAACACAGCAAATCCCAGAAAAGACCAAATAATTTCCTATCTATTTAATTTCAGAGGAGATTAAATAAAATCTTTCCATGCAATTTCTGGTTATATGCACTAAGGTAACTTATTTAGATTTTTCAGACCAGAATCATGTCTTCCTTCTTCATATAGGGGGAAAATAAACAACACTTCTACCTTGGAGGAAATACCCTAAAGTGCGCTACTCCCAACTTCACTGTGATATTAACAATATCCCCAGCCTCCCTACTTGGACCTAAAACAGAAGCCTGTATCAATACGACCCAAAACTTACATAGGGATCCTAATCAGTCTTTTTATCCAAGGAGGAAGTCCTTCGATACAGATATCGTTCTGTAGAAGAAGCCAATCATAAAATATGTGGGTGGATAACATGACTTATGAAAAACAAATAGTGTGAAAGAGAAGGACTAAAATGAAGAAAGAGATGAACAATAACATGCTTCTGAAATATTCGGAAATTTTTGAGAGACAATTTCATTCTTTGAAAAAGAAAATATACTACCATGAGAAAACAATCAATTTTAAAACTGATCATCTCTGAACGTGATACAACCAACCATTTTGCTTCCCCTGATGTGATACAGTTTGAATTACACAGTACCAGCTCTAAAGTACATTTGCCATGAATGTCATACCTGAAGATAATCAAGCCTTCATCTCTAATTTCTAATTCACAGGGAACACAGTGGACAGAAAAATAAATTATACCATAAGGAGACCAAAAAAAAAAAACAAAAAAAACCCCAGACAAATCAGACAAGAGCCTTTATTTTATTTGAAGTTTGATTCAAACAAACCACATATAAGAAGTTATTTTTAAGGGCAACTGAGAAAAAATTTAAAATAGATTAAGTATTATAACATTAATATGCATTTTTAAATTTTGATGGTGTAGTAATAGGATTGTTATGTAAGAAAACATACTTATATTTTTATCAATGAATTAGGATTAATCTCTAGTGAAATTATTAAAATACTAAAATAGAGATTTCACAATAATAAAAAGTTTAAAAAGAAAGAATATACAATGAGATGTTGATTATTAAAACTAGAGTCATTACTGAATGTTAATTATTCTATTCTCCACTTTCATGCAATGCGTATTATCGAATCTTAGATGCTTAGCCAATGTACCAGTAAAGAGGAAAAAGGGCCAAGAATTACACTTTAGCACCCATGGATTGTGAGATGCATTCCAACTTCAGGGGTGTTAAGAGCTGAAATACTATGTGTCTTTAGAATCAATGAAATATAGTAAGTTTAGAATTTTTCATAAAAAGGAAAAAAGAGGAAATGAAGTTTTGGAAGTTACAAATGTGTATAGGAAGTGGAGATGAGGGGTGCCTGGGTGGCTCAGATGGTTTAAGTATCTGCCTTCAGCTCAGGTCATGATCTCCAGATCCTGGGATCAAGCCCCACATCAGGCTCCCTGCTCAGCGGGGAATCTGCTTCTCCTTCTCCCTCTGCCTCTCCCCCTCCTTGTACTCTCTCTGTCTCTCTCTCTCTCTCTCTCAAATGAATAAATAAAATCTTAAAAAAAAAAAAAGTGGAGATGAGGTGGGAGTCAGACAAATGACACCAATTCTTTTGGAAGGGACTCCACCTGATTAAAGAGGTAACTGTGCCTGTTCCTAATAAAGAAGGCAGGTTAATCATGAGTATTTTGGTTTGTGTTCACCTGGGTAACTGGGACCAAGTGCATCACCCACATGGCTCATTGTGGTGCTTGCAAGGAGGCTGTTAGAAATCACTATCCTGGTAAAATATGGTCCAGAGTGCCATGACTCCTACATTCTTGGGGGAGGAAAAGCCCTAAGATAAAAAGTAACTTTCTTTGGAAGAATGCAAAAGTTTAGTAGGGCAGGCTGTGTAACAAAGTTATAACTCAAAATATGAATCTAGTTTTTCTCTTCTTTTTTCTTTCACTCTCTCTTTTTTTTTTTTTTTTTTTTTTTTTTTTTTTTTTGCTCTTTCTCATTCCTCGAAGAGCACTCTCTTGTCTTTAAGTCCTGCCAAAGCAAAGACAAAGCTTCAAGGAACTAATGTCTCATCTCAAATACAAACATCTAGGTTACAGTGAAAATCTTTCTTGTAAGATATGTATATTTTCTCATAATAGAAACTGGATAAGCCTAGGTCTAGAGGGAAGGAAAGAGGTGGAGTGTTGTTCTTATTGAAAATTGGAAGTTAGATGATATTCTTGGCAAAGGGGAGACCAAGTGTAGAAGGAACTCAGAACTGTTCTTGGATGTGAGCTTTCTCCACACAAATCTAGTACCTAAGGACAACCTCTTCTTAGAGGGCCCTAGATACTTGTCAGAAAGGTGTTGGAGTCCCTAAACTGTTGGTTAGATACAGATGATTTACGCCTGAGTTAAGTCAGAGAAATCTAAGATGATATGGATGGGGTTATGACTTCTTCCTGGGAAATCCTTTCTTTTTTTTTTTTTAAGGATTTACTTACTTATTTTAGAGAGTGGGTGGAGGAGCAGAGAGAGAGGTTGAGAGAGAGAGAGAATCTCAAGCAGATTCCCACTGAGCACCCAGTCTGATGCAGGGCTCAATCTCACGACCCTGAGATAATTACCAGATTGCAAATTAATAGTTGGAGACTTAACCAACTGAGCCACTCAGGCATCCCCTTCCTGGAAAATCTTGAAGGCAAGAGATAGGTTTACTACATGTTTTGGTGGCAAAGCCAGAGAGTACCATTGTGAAGGCATTGATCTTCACACCCAGAGGTTGTTGGGTAATGCAGAATCAAAGGCTGTCCAGAGTCCTGTGCAATGTGAGTCTAGAAGACCTAAGAAAAAAGTAACTGGGATTATTCTGCCAGATGTACCTAGTTGCAGAGGGAATCACTGCAAACTACTGATGGAAAGAAAGACGCATCAAGGAATTGAAGGCAAAAGACCTCAGCAGGAAACCTGGGAAGAGCTATTAAAATGCACCAGGAGAAAAAGAATCATCTCTAAACATCTGGCACACCCAAAGCTAACATATAATAGCATAAGTTCAAGTAAGAACTCTCCCCTCTACCTTTTTCCCCACTCTGATCTTAGTGGGAAATCTAAATAGCAAGGAGTGAATAGGGGAGAAGGTGAACAGAGAGAGAAAAGAGGAGAAACCAGCTATGCCCTGATTTCCCACTAAAGTCTGCAATGGCTTAACTGGAATGGAGACCAGAGTCAGCACAAGTAAGGGTCAGTGGCTCAAGATGGCACTAGGATTGTCTATTAGCTAAAACTCAGAAAATTCATGACTGCTAGTGTTTTTATCCAGCAACATGACAAAAATAAGATTGTGTTTTGATAAGAATCATGTTTTTGTTGGTTTTGTTTTTGTTTGTTTTGTATATTGTTAAACGTGTTACTGCTCTTGCTTCCTCTGGAGGAAGCTCCAGATCTGCCCTTTTCCAGGGACAGAATGAAAAAGGTGCAGGATAGCCTAGCCCAAATCAACACTAAGGTAAATTTCTCCTGGGTAAATGCATGTTCTCAGGCTGCATTTGCTAGACCAACAGAGTTAATTTGGATTCCAATGGAGCTAAAACAGATTTTCTCTATCTGCTCTCCTCCCTCAGACAGTAGGTCTGGAATACAGAATTTTACCTGGTAAACCTGGCCATGAACTGCAGTTGGTCTTATTCTCTGAATGAAGTAGTTATCAAGGTAATGCCCTGATAGTGTGTCTCATTAATTCTCAGGACTTCTGAAAACTGAGGCACATCAGAGACTTAGCACTGAACTAACACAAAACCTCTGAGATCCTGAAGCTTATGAGAGGCATCCTGAATGTAGTTGCTTAAGGAAAAAAAAATCACCCTTCTCAGGCATTATGGAAGGACACTTCTAGGTGAGGTGGAGCAAGATAAAGAATTCAAGAGTATGAAATTCTTGGACATTTAATTCAGTAGGGCAAAATAATTTTATTTGTGACCGTAATTTTTGTAATTTTGATGTTTTTGCCTTTAATTTACAGAGAATTTTAATCATTAGGCTTTTATTTTCCCCAGGAGTTTGACAGGATATTAAAATTTATGCCATTTCTGCCTTGTTGCTTCTATTGTTGGAATATCTTCATGGATTACAAATGTGACTGATAGACATCGGAGTTAAGATGCCAGAGGAGTAGGGGACCCCTTTTTCAGCCGGTCCCCTGAGTCGAGTTGGATAGGTACCAGACCAGCCTGAACATCCACGGAATCAGCCTGAGACGCAGGAAGATACATCTGGATCTCTACAAATGAACATCTCCAGTGCTGAGTATTGAGGTACGAAGTGGGGAGCCATGAAACCACACACAGATATCGGAAGATACATGGAAGGGGAAGGGAGCCGTTGCGTTAGGGCGCCAGGAAGCGGTAGCCACCTGCACGGGGGAGCAGCCGGACTTGGGGACCGGCACCTGCGAGACAGCAGACTGAGACCGTGAGCCGGGAGCGCACACCACCAGGCATCTCACAGAACTCTGGAACTCCCGTGTGCTCACTGGATCCAGACTGAGACCAGGAGCTCCAGGAGTGCACGCGGGGCGGCTGGCAGTATTAGAAACACAAAGGACAGAGACGCACCGGCCCTGGAAGTGAGGGCTGGGACACCGGGTGTGGGGCACACATCCCGGGACGCTGCAGGGTTGAGCAGCATCAACAGTAACAGAGTTAAAGTGGCCAGAACATCAGTGGAGAACGGTCCGCGATCCCTCTGTTCTTAGAGAGAGGCTGAGATTCAGCCGCTGCTGCTCTGACTCTCAGAAGAGCCACAGCAAACCGTCAGGAAAAGTCGCCAGAGAACAAAAGTCTGGAAACACCAGCTCACAGGGTGCCCATCCCCATCCCCCCTCACAGGGGACATGGAGACTTTACCCAAATAGGGTTGCCTGAGTATCAGCGCGGCTGGCCCCTCCCCCAGAAGGCAGGCTGAAAAATCAAGAAGCCCACATCCCTAAGATCCCTATAAAACAAGGGTGCACGGCCTGGGTCCCGGTCAATAATTTGGGATCTGGACAACCCTGTACCCTCTCCTCATCAGAATGACAAGAAGGAGAAATCCCCCCCAGCAAAGAAAAGACAATGAGTCTGTGGCCTCTGCCACACAAATAATGGATATGGATATAACCAAATTATCAGAAATGGAATTCAGAGTAATAATGGTCAAGATGATGTGTAGACTTGAAAAAAGTATTAACAAAAACGTTAATGAGAATATAGAATCTCTAAGGGCAGAAATGAGAGTGAATCTGGCAGAAATTAAAAA